>NW_027503684.1:0-32761 GCF_021521415.1 Bidens hawaiensis
CTTTTATGCCCGGATGGCGCCAATGAAGAAACACTAATCGACCCCGGGCAGATTATGGATAATCTGGGGGTTAAATAGATGTTTCCCACGAGGATGAGGTCCAGCAAAGAAAGTTGTTCTTCAGGTGACCTGCAAAACAGACACCGTAAGCTCGTCACTGAGAAGGGGGGATTCCTCCTTGTGATCACCCTCCGGCGTGAGAATCAGACTAGATTGCTCTGAATATAAGTGTATATTAAGAGGTTGCTAGAGAAGATAAGATAATGAGATATCAGATAATGTCCTTACCATTCCAAGGTGTTGGTGTATTTATAGCCGAATGTAGGTTTTCAAGAAGGTACAGCCGGCTGAATAGTATTCCTGTTCTACCAACAGTGGGCTACGCACAAGCCATGCTGGTTGGTGGATAGGCTGCGGCCGATAGTGACAAGGCCGGCTGTATACTGTTCCTTTACTGCCGGCTATGCACTGTTCCACCAACTGTAGGCTACGCACGTCCCACAGTGAGGGTTGGTGAGTAGGCAGCGGCTAATAGTGACAAACAGTACTAGAGGGTGCTCCTCCTCGTACTGTTGTCGGTGAGCTGTCACCCTGTGATTGGTTCATGGGCTGTTTTGGTCAGATCGTCTATTTTGCCCATACCTTGGCAGGTATAGTACAAAAGATTTTCCAGAAGCATACGGACTGGCTCATTTGGGCGGGAGTATTCCCGCCTTGCTCATTCCTTCAGGTGACATTACTGAAGTATCAAGAGTTAGTGCCTTGTGCGTGTAGCCTTGCTATTAGTGCGGGTAGCCTTCCCTGATGGCTTGTATCCGCAGCTGCGGGAACAAGCGGGGTACTTCACCATTGGGAGGCTTTCCCTGCGGGAACAGTTGGCGTACTACGCGTAAGGTCTTCATCTCTGAGCATGGTGGGTCCTGCGGAAGCAGTTGGTCTTTGCGCAGACGTCCCTCTTCAAGGTGAGTCTTGCGAGTCCAACTGGGCTCTGCTGGGACCTACCTCTTCACCACCTGATTTTATATACTTTCTGATGTGGGGAGATCAAACGTTTACCAATTAATGAAGACATGAGTTATGGAATTACAAGAGTTTAAAATTAATATTTTATGTCTTTTGGTTTAATCATTAGAAGCTCAATGGTTTTTTATTCCTTTTAAATACTTGAGATTTTGTAATGTAAAAAAATAATGTTTGGAATATATGAAAAAAAATCATTTCCTCTCTATCACAATGTGTGTTAGTGTGTGAATGATCTAATTATCGGTATTCTTTGTGAATCAACGATAGTTGGAAGAATTGATCCTGGTATTCGTGTGAATCAACAGGTTCAATTATCTATCTTATTTACGATCTACGTCTTTTTTGAGAGTTTTGAGAAGTTCTTCACGGGTATTCTTAGAATCAACGTGTTTGACTTCCAATTTTATCATCACGCTGCGTCACTTTCTAATTTCATATCATTTCTAAGAGTTAAACATAAGTTGTGTTAAACTGAAACAAAATCTAAAATTAACTTGTTTACTTGTGGGTTCTCAGGGTTTTCTCGACACCATGTGTTTGTATTATGCTTGCATGTATCTCCTGAACATAACAGATACTTGCATACTTGACAATCTGAACAAACAATTTTTTATGAAACTCTTTTTTTATTAGACATATGGCTTGATAAATTCACAGTTGGAAACATGCATCGCCCATCGATCAACTATTGTTGAGTTTCCCATTGTTAAAGTTGCCTGTGCTATATAGTCTTCACACGATTGAACCACCACCGGCGCGCACACTATATGTCTATATGTCTTTTTGCTAAGTGTAATTTTGTTGCAACAAACCTTTTCAGTTTGAGCTTACTAGACTTTTCTTGGTTTAGGTGAGTGACTATAGTGTCACATGTAATACTTTATTTTCATGCTCAAGTTGTTATCTTTGTATAATCCTATTGTTTTGGTGTAATACATAACTATAGTCTATATACGTGTATGAAATCATGTTTTATAGATTTTTTATCATCAGCATAGTCTGCATAGAAGAAATAATAATTCATAAGAAATAAAAAAAATGATAAATAATTGCATGTGTGTATAAGTTCAACCATTAATCATATTTTCTTTAAACTATATCTTTTCTAATTATATAAATATTAATTGTAAAGGTCGGTGACACTCTCAATTAGTTACTGTACTACTCCGACATATTTTGATGCCTTTGATACAAGTCATTAAAGCCTTAATAGTGCCATTTTCTCATTCTTTGTTTTGGACGGTGCATCTGACAGCTCCACAAACTTCTCTTTTATATTATCACTATAATATTTAATTTCTGCCTTTTAGTTTTCCACCTGTTTCTTCCATCGTCGCCGATTGTTACCAACTTCAATTTACGAACCGTAGGCAACAATCGCATGGTGGTGGCAGTTCTCCAGTGTTGGGAAGTAATGGTTGTTAAATCTAGGGTTTATAACGCCGGTTGCCGCTACCTCGCCGCCGATTGTTGCCGGATTCGATCTACGAACCCTAGGCGGTGATCGTGTGGTGGTGGCAGTGCTCCGGTGTGGGAAATCTTCATTGTTAATTGGCGGTGCTGTTTCCTTGCCGGCGGTGGAAGCGACTCCATGGTTGTCGTCTGTATTGTTGACGACTACGGATCTATGGTTGTTTATCTAGAGAGAGAAAGACGAACGAAGGGTGGGCTTTAAAGAGGGAAACAAAGAGACGGGAGTTGCCCCACCGTTGCCGTCGGCTCCGGCTGTCTGTGGTAGCGTCGGATTGTGCGACGTCTATTGCTTTCTCTGCACTCCTTCTCCGGTGACTCTACGGCCGCCATCGATGATTAGTAGCGGCGGTGGATCTAAGAATATATTGGGTTCCAGAGAGATGCTTAAACCATTTTCTATGACCCGATGATGATGAGAATCTTACTGGGTGTTGTTCAGCCGTTGTCGGCGGCTTTGGCCATCTATAGTGGCGGCTGCCATGTGTGTATGTTGATGATTATATGTTTTTTAAATTTTGGTATGTTGGCTATGATGATATATTTGAACATATCTGAGCCACCTTAGCCATAATAACTCGGTGATGATGAACCTAGGTTAGTCGGAGAGGTGCTGGATTTCGTAAGAAATAATATGTTTTCTGCTGATTTTATATAATTTATTGATAATTGAGCGTACTGTGTTGATTGTGAAAACAAATAAATATATTGGCTACTGTTACAAACACCCGAGCATAGTTAACAACGAGATCCATACGCATCTCGCCACAGCGCGCGAGGGGCAAACCCCTAATTATCATTTATTTTAGAACTAAGCAGCCACTACACTCCACATAGACTTCAAATTAAATAATTAACTAACTTAAAAGTATTAGAAGTCAAGTAACTTTCACATTTATTGAGACTAGTCAGTTGCCCGCGCGATGCAGCGGTGTATGCATAAACGCAACCGGTGTTAGTACGTTTGTAACCTCGCAACGGTATGTGCGTAACCCGAAGGTGATATGCATTTAACGTGGCTTCGGACGTGTAACCAGTGCCGGTAAGCGCACCACATAATGCCTATGCGCGAGCAACCTGGTATGTATAAACAATGTCATCCAGGTAATTGATGCTTGTACGCGCATAACTGGTGGCGACAAGCAAAGAGCAAGATTAAATGTACAATAATTTCAAAACCCAGTTTGTTTTGACGGACCTGTTCCGACCCGAAAACGTTTTGATATGAACCCTTTCGATCTAAACTCATCTCGATATGAACTAAATTAACCCTTTTTATATCAACTTGTTCCAACCCTAACATGTTCCAACACCATTAGCCGAACATGCTCGACCCGTTGTCGATAATAACTGATCACGTAAGATGTTAGTTTTTTAAAAATTAATAAACTATAGCAATACTATACTCAAATTAAAGAGAACAGAATGCTCGTTTTTTTGGTGTAATTTTTTATAAAGTATATTAACGTGTGAAAAAGTTGCGGTCGTTAAAAAAGCGTGGGGTATGTGGTTTATAATTAGGGGGGAAATGTGTAACTATTTAATATATTAAAAAAAACTTGATTGAAGTTGAAGGACAATTATTGTATATTATTTTGGAATAAGCAATGACTATTTTACCCCTACATACTTAAAATTTTATGCATTGTTACTTGTATTTCATGCAACAAGAATGATACCTCTTAAAATTTAAGAGGTCTCTCACTTCTATATTATATATTTTATAGATAAAATAAGTTTCTTACAATCATTAAGTAAAATAAAACTATAAATAAATGGGGAGTTGGTTTCTTCTTTCACATGGACATCAATTCTGACCGAAACATTTCATAAAAATATTAGGTTTGGATTAGATAATAACACGTTTAATAAACATGCCATATTCTACTTGGCATACTTCTTTTTCTTTTTGAACTATGCACTTTTTATAAAAAAAAAAAAGCGAAATAACATCAACCAAGCACTCTCCACAATCCGGAGAGGCACTAAAAAACCCATACAACTACAAGAAAATGATTTTACACTAATTCGACCGTTTGGTCATTTTTCTTTTCGATCTATGCTTATACCAAAGAAAGTTCAAAGACTTGTTATCACCTATAATCTCTTCAATTTTTACTTCTTTACATCCAAACTTTTTTTCATTTCTATCCTTCCAAATTCTACTTGACATATTTTATTCGCTTAATAAAAGGTCATCCGGTTTGCGGTATAATTAAATGGATCAATTAACCAACTTTTTTTACAACATAAATATAAAGTTCCAACAGATTGATATTTGTCAACAAGTGAGTTAAGAGTCTAATTAACTTTTATAGGTAGGACACACGAGTAATCAGCATAAACATCTTTAAAATCTCATTATTTAAATTTAAAAGTATTAATATTTACAATCCCAATTGTAAGAAACTTGAACATTTGACCCCGCGCGTTGTAGCGGGTGAATGTTAAAAAAAACCCGTAGTATCAGACCCAAACACGTTGCTGCTGGCCCGTAATAATTTTAAAATATAATTGTCAACCCGAGGCTCAATAAGGCATCATGGTTGCGATGTACGTTGCTACGGCAAAACTGAAGTATCATCACAACCATGGAAGGAATCTTACCAGGTGTAATCACAATAGGCTCAGGTCGACACCATGGTTGAAATATAAGCCGCCACAACAAAGTGCGGATCATCATCACAACCACATACGGATTTCGTAATGTAATAAAAAAAAGTAAACGCTAAGAAGCATAAACGAAAAGAGAGGCGTATAAAATTGTCAACCGGGGGCTCAGGTCGGTATCATGGTTGTATCCGAATTGTAATGTAGCCTTTCATATCGACAACCGAATTGCCACTCGAACATACGGATCCAAGCAATTTTGTTTCACTCAATAGAACTAATTGAATATCATTGCGGCAACCATTATGCTATGAATCTGTCAAAAAAATAATAATAAAACTCGGATTAATAATTAAAGTGTAATGGTCATGAATCCTAACACCAAAAGGGAGTCCTAGATAATTTTCTATTGTGTATGGAAACTTATAAAACTTTGTGACTTACAATATACATATTGATTTCAGTATTATAAATTCCTAAATGAACATATGATGCAGCGAAATGCTATAATTGTTTCAAAAAGGTGCAAGTGCAGTCACATTGGTACTATATCTACTGAAGCTCAAAAGTATTAATAATGAAATATAACTTTATACAAAAGAATTGCACACAATGATTTTAATAATGGAATTTCATTATTTTGTTTACATCAAATTGTTTTCAACTTTCACTTGAAATGCATTAATAAAAGGCATTTTGTGATTTGTGATAGTATGCAAACAATTGTCAATAATCAAAAGGAAACATGTTTGTTTTTGGTTGATGAATAATCCCAAATCAAAAAGCCATTTGACCAGAAAAGAATATCCATCAAACAAAAATCCTAACTGAAACTGAAATCAGCTATTGACAAAAACAAAAATCACCAAACACAAATTGGGAAAATGAATATCAATTAAATCAGAAGGCACAACTCCAACAAACAACGATTGTTATGGCACAAATAAGCAGATAATTAATTAAAGATTACCTTAAGCTGATGCCAGAAGAACAAAAGAGGTAACCGATCTGGTCAACCGTCAAGTGGCAGCAACCATCGTGAAAGCCACCGTCAGCGCAAACAGATAATTCGACCGGAAAAAAGGGAGATTTTACAGCTGGCGACATACGCCACGCTCGCTTCTGTAAATCGCAACCGTCGTGGCCAAAAACCTTGGAAGCCGGAGACAAGGCCACCACCATCGCCTAGTGTTCAGAAATCTATGTCATGAGCAGTGGTGACCGGAGCCAACCGTTTGGGCAGAGAAAACGGGAAACAGCAGGTAAAGAGACAGCAACGATAAAACAAAAGTTCAAGTTATAATGCAAAGTGTACAACTCAAACAGCAGTGTACAATTCTAACTTCACAATGTACAATCTCTGATGCAACAGAATGTTGCAAATTGTATATATATATATATATATATAATTATTAGTTTAAGTACTGCTAGATTTAGAAAGAAATGATGTGAAATTCTATTCGGTTTAAGAATTGTATTGAAAACCTTATAGATCTCCTTAACTGCTTGCAAAGTCCAGATGTACCACATGTTTTGTTAGATAACTAGTATAACTGTCTTACATTGTATTAGTAAAAACTATGACAAAAAGATAAAACACAAACAATATTCACTTAAACTACACACAATCTATATTAATATTCTTAACTATTATGATAATCATGTTCTCTCTCTGCTCTCTTCCCGTCGGCCATCCGCACGCGACTAATAATATTTGACACTCTCTTATAGCCGGGGTGACTAATAATATTTGACACTCTCTTGAGTCTTTTCTATCTATACCTCTTCTCTCTCTTCCACGTAAGCATGATATATATGTGCATGAAATATGGTCTACCATACTAACCATCCAACTCAAACCAACCATTTTCGCGTTCTAACAATTTTAAAAACTGAAACTTTTAACATTTCAGTTAACTTGCTCACCAATCAAATCCAACCCAACCACAAGAAACGACAAACCTTGAAACAACAAAAAATAAAAATGAATCCCATGAGCCGATAAAAGACTTCTAGCAGCAGCAGTTAGCAACAACAATGCAAGTACCACTTCCTTTCTATAAATCCTATTCTTCTTCTTTTCCACAACAACTTGTGTCTCTTGTTCCTTAAACTTCCCCATCATTTCAAGTCCCGAATCCGATAACCGTCTCTGAATCCTCTCATCGTTCAAACCCTTTGATTCGCGTTCACAAAACGCCAACAAATCTGACTCGGACGACCTCCCGGTTTTCTTGGTAACTACCCATTTGTATGCACTTCCGAGCTGACACAGGCCCGAGATCATTGCATTGAATTTGGTTACCGACATTGTGTTTTCGAATAGTAAGTATGGCATCAAGAATGGGAATGATTTGGGTGATGGGAGGATGTTTAATATTGACATGGTGACGGGTACGTAACATATTACCCAAATTGGTAATTCGGCTTCGGGTATGAACATTGTTAAGGGTAAGATCACGCAGAAGAGAGTGAACGAGTAAAACGGTAAGATCATTTTTCACAAAAGGAAGAATAAAAAGATCAAGTTAGCTTTTTTCCATTTTGATATCTGCAAAAAGGAAAGAAAATGGGTCAAAAGTCTGACACAATGTATTATTTTGGGTACAAAGCTAACACAGTAACACGAAATTCGTGAATTTGGATTTAGTCTAAACAAGATCCGGTCAGTTTTCGTTAATGTAACTTTTATATATACACTGGTACTTTTGTTGTAAATTTATTATATTGGAGTATTAATATGCAAAAATAATAATATTAATAATAATAGTAGTAATAAAGTAATAATAATAAAATAAAATAATATTTTGAGCTAAACGAGTCGTGTTTATGTCACCCCATGTCGCATTTAGGTTCATGTGTCTGACACGATTTTTAATATCGGGTCAGGTTCAACCGGCCAACCAATGAACACCCGTTTAACACCTCTAAACGAACCTTGGAAGAAAGGATAGCAGGAAGGCAGAGACGAAAAAGTTGCATAGGGCCCGAATGCCACCGATGTTGTTGTTTCTTATAAGCTTCATAAGACTCGGGTAACTCACAAAGAACTCTAACATCATTAAGGTAAATGAACTTCCATCCATTCAAATGGGCTCTAACCGCAATTCCATATCTTCAACCGTTGTTCTTTCAAGCCAACCACCGTGTTAGTTGTATTTAGTTATAATTAGGGTTTTAGCCCATATAGTTGGCTAAAGCCCATGGGCCTTTTATGGGTTGATAGCTAGGGTTTATTTATGTATAAATAGATGTAGTTGTTTATGTATTTTTCACACCTTCAAGTAATAAACATTACTTTCACTACAACCATCTTCTTTACATGGTATTAGAGCTAAGGCTCTCGATCTAAACCCTAGCCGCGATCTGACCCGAACCCGAGTCTGACCAGCCGTCACCAGCAGCCTTCAGATTTGAAACAAGCTCCTGCCGGAAGCGACTCCATGCTTATGTTCAAAACCAATTTAACACCACCATTAAAACTTTACGATCTGATAATGCTAAAGAATATTTTTCCACCGACTTTTCTTCATACTTAAAAACCAACGGCATTATTCATGAATCATCGTGTGCTTATACATCTCAACAAAATGGTGTGTCCGAACGCAAAAATCGTCACATATTGGATGTTGCTCGCACAATCATGATCCAATCACGTGTTCCTCATCGTTTTTGGGAAGATGCCGTTCTCACTGCCACATATCTGATTAACCGCATGCCCTCAACCGTTCTTCATGGTAAAACACCGTTTTCTGTACTATTTCCAAACGATGATCCATTTCCTCTCGCACCTAAAGTATTTGGCTGCGTCGCCTATGTTCATGACCATAGTCCAAAAACCATCAAACTTGATCCTCGAGCCATTCGTTGTGTCTTTCTTGGTTACTCACGGGTTTAAAAAGGGTATCGATGCTATAGCCCATCACTTCACCGATACTTTACCAGTGCCGATGTCACTTTTCACGAGTCTCCTTACTTTCCCGAATGTTCCACTCCTGTTTCTGACCCGTTTCCCGACCTCGATATACCCACATCTCCCTTCATCCCCACCATTCCTGTGTCAATTCCTTTTACCGATCCAATCTCTACTGATTCTGACCCACCGACAGAATCTCCGCCACTGCTTTTCACATATGCTAGGCGGGGTAGGGGTCAAACATCAGCGACTCTTGATTCACACCCTGGCCACGACCCCAAATTACCCTCCGATACTCCGTCTACATCTGAGCAATCCACACCTCTCACTAATACATCTTTACCCGATCCAACAACCTCTGATACACCCGTTTATGATCCTCCTGGTGCCCCACTTCCCGATATACCTATTTCCTTTCGCAAGGAACCCCAGAAATGTACTCGTTACCCAATTCAGGACTATGTTGCCTACACCCAGTCTGTGGTGTTGCATATATGCAACACTTATAGTTGACGCATCACATGTCTACTAAGTACACATTCAATCGATTATTTTATCTATATGCAACACTTATCTATTAAATGCACATGTAGTCTGTTGTATTACATATATACAGCACTTGACACTTATCTATAAAATGCACATGTAGTCTGTTGTATTACATATATGCAGCATTTGTCTATTACATGCATATAAAGTTTGTTTTATTGCATGTATGCAGTTATGATCTAATAATACATGTACATGCATTGTTGATGTGTTACATATATGCAATATTACATATTTTTAGTTATATTACACATATGTAGTGATAAAAGCAGTAATGTTAATGTAACTACATATGTTTACTTATAATGCATATGTCTAAGATGGCTCATTTTAGTTATATAACATGTTTAATTGTTCAATTTTAGTGCTTAAGTGATCTACATGCTTAGTTGATTGTTTGATTCGATATGCCCTTCAAGTGTTTGATAAAATGTCTAAATAAACTCGTTGTGGTAACCCAGATGCTTACTCAATTATTGTTGCATAATTTTTGTGTAAGACTTTAAGCTACTTATATTCACACGTTGAATAAATCTTATTGTTGTTTTAGTTGTACAATCAGTTATTGGTACCTGAATCATAACCCAATATAATGTTAATTTTTCTTTATAAATGTTGCGGTTATGTTTGTCTAAATATTTGAATATTGTTTGATATTTAGACATTGCATATATGATATAGAAATGAAAACAGGGGGGCTAAAAAAAGAAGCAAAAAGTGAAACAGGGGAAGTTATTAGACAATGAAAGCGAGATTGATTCAGACAACAGCCGTGCAAATAACAGTTTTGATGGTACGTTTTAGATATTTTATTACATATAATGCATATATTATTGTGATTATATATGTTCGTATTAATAACCTTACATATATCTAGACGCAAAGACCACAAAAGGTCACAAAAAGCAAAACAATAACACTAGTGGATGTGGAATACATGCTTGAGGAGCCTCAAGAGGAAAATGACGACGAAGAGGACACCAATTTAGAATATGTTTTTTGTATAAGTTATACAACGCTGATGCATTACATATACGCAACACTAATGTATTACATATACATTGAAAATATATAGTATTTCCGTTACACAATTTTTTTAAACACTATTATATGTTTGTATTAACTATATTGCATATACGTATTATTGTTGCATTACATATATGCACTACATTTGTATTATGTATAAACACTAACTATTTAACTTAAGATATAACCGGGTGATGAAAATTTGACATCAACGAATTAACCAAGAAAAAGAAAACACATTTTTCGTAAACAAAAAAGGAGTTAATAAAACTAAAGGAGAACTATAAAATATATCGCATGTAAATAAGATGACTTCCTTTTCTGTCAAATTGTTTGTGGGTGTTAAATGGTGTCTAAAAAATGAATACAAAATTTAATATAAGTAGGATGGGGTTGTTCATACTCAAATCATATTATCATACCCTCAAGTCAATGTTATATATATGTATTACACATGCGCAATATATATTTTACTTACCTTTTCTAAGCAATGTATCTTTGTACTACATAATATTTACCAAAAATATGAAAGCATTCATAACCCGATGTATTTTTCTAGTACAAATATTTAAACAAAAAAAAAGTAGTCCTCGTCAATAAACATCCACGTCTATTTCTTTATTATTCCATCTTACTAATATGCTTGCCTCAACGCCTGATTTATGTGTACGCTCGTTACTTGATGGTGTAGAGTTCGCACTGTCGCGTAGTAGTTCGCCTAAAAGGATGATTGTAATGGTTATTTTGTGTACCTAGAAACAAAATTTTATCTGTATAAAAGCTCAAACGACAACTGGCATACCACATATCAACAATATGATCATAAGTTAGCTCAAAACTGCATAATACACTACATATCTTTATTATTATTATTATTATTATTATTATTATTATAAAGTATTTGTAACACTACCAATATCACAAATATATGTAATACTCAGTATTACATGTGCGTAATACTTTATGACACATCTGTAATACATGTATTACGTATATGTAATACCAAATAATATGGGTGAGCGTAATTAGGGACATACCGAAAAAACCCGATTACCCTTGCCGAAAAGACCGAAACCCGGACATGCAATATTACATTCGGTTCTTTGTAGGGTCGTATCTCCCTTGTATTTTTAGTTTCAAGTCAGGTATCAGGCAAAACTTTTTTTATTATTACATATATGTAATACTAACAGTATTATAAACATATGTAACACTAAGGAATTACATATGTGTAATGTATTACATATATGTAATATTAAATAATAGGGGTGAGCGTAATCGGGGCGGACCAAAAAAAACCGGCTACCCTTACCGAAAAAAGATGGAGACCTGGAGCTGCAATATTACATTCGATTATTGGTCGGGTCATATCTCCCTTGTATTTTGATTTCGGGTCATGTATCGGGCCAAGATAAGGGACACGTGAGTTTTTCATGCCCAACCAAAATTAGTAATTATTAAATGTATAAAAAACATTTATGATGTTACCATATTTGCGGATATGTTGATCTCATTTCTTCACTTTATGCTTTAACCTATTAAAAATAGAGCTGACGATTATCATATTAGTTTTTAAAAAAACAAAATTAACAGAGCCAAAAAACAGAAGCATGAATCAAAGTTTAAACTTGCAACAGTTTTCATTCAAGAGCATCATTAACTATCTACTTGTTTCATTGACTGTCGGTCGTTTTCTTTGACACTTTTCATCAAACAGTTGGTAGGCATTCTAAATCTAACAATATAGTATGCAACACATGCATTACACGGGTTGGCCATTTACCTAATCCATGTATTAATAAGTGTATGTAATACACGTATTACAAATCATAAAACTTAATCCAATTACTAGGCCAAATAAAGGGCTAGCTTCCTAATTTCAGGCAAACTTATAATTAACAATCAATTATCTACTAATCAAGTTGTAACTTGTGATTAATCAATTAAACTATCAAATCTATACCTGAAACAATCAGATTATCAATCAATTTATTGATTAAAACAAAAGGAAAAGAATTAAATATTCGGATTGAAATACCTGCAATTGACGTGTTAAACAATTGAAATAATCGATGATATTATGGTTCAGAACAATCGGTTTGTCATGATCTGCAATTTTCACTCGTTAATTTCTGTTGAAGGGAGGTTTGTGTTGAGATCGATGCAAATGGAGGCTCTCAAACAGGGAATTGTCGATAGTTGTGTTTAATTGGAGGAAATTTACAAATATAACTCTAGAGTTAGGAGTTCTCTAGTTCTCTCCATAAAATAGAGTTCTCTCATGATCCTCTCCATATATATATATATATATATATATATATATATATATATAGGGGATGGTTCAAGAGAGAAATGATATTATTGCAAGAAATGTGATAAATGAATATGGACCACTAATTTTGTTTTAAGTTTTAAATTCTTAAAGCTAAATAAAGAAAATATTAATTATTCTCTTTCTTCAATTAATATAACTAATAAACCATAATACTTATCTATTTAATTAATATAACTAATTAAATTATTATAATTAGAAAAATATTAAGAACTCATTTATTTTTATAACTTACTTTTTGTTTCTTAAATTTTTATCCTACACAAGTATAATTTATTCGTATATTAAAATTTCTTTCTATCTAAAACTAATTTCTCCCAACTCAATATATTAATAACCATCAACACATACTTACATTATGATAAATAATACCAAAAAACTATTTTACATGTATTTGCATTAGATATCAACAAAAAACATACAACCTACACAAAAACGTATAATCTACACTTGTTCTAAGAATAAGACAACATATAACATACACACGAAAAACATTTAACCTACACACAAAATTCATTATCAATAAAATACACACGCACACGAAAGCATTTAACATACACACGAAAAACATATAACATACACACGAAAATTTTATCTTACATATATACAATTTATTCATACATTAATTTCTTTTTATTCATAACCAATTTCTTCAAACTCAACATATCAATATACATCAACACATAGTTACATTGTGATGAATAATACAAAACTATCTTACACATGTTCGCATTAAATTTTCAATGAAAAATATACAACCTACACAAAAACATATAACTTACATTTGTTCTAAGAATAAAAAAACATATAACCTACACACGAAAAACATATAACCTACGCATGTATAGGATATGTGTATCTTTGTGTAGTTTATATAATTGTTGATGTCGAATTCCATATGTAAGTTGTATTCTTTTTGTATGTTGTACGTTTTTATCGCTCAAAGCAAGTGTAGGTTATATAACTTTGTGTAGGTTGTATATTTATTGTTTACATTTAATGGACACATTTGTATGATAATTTTTATTATTATTTATGACAATAATTTTTATAGGCATACCAATTGAAAAAAATATATATTATGTTTTGATATTTAGTGTTAAAAAACATGCTAATAAATTGAGTGGAAATTTTTTTTTTAATATAAAGAATAGTATTTTATGAATAAATTGTATTTATATTGAATAAATGAAGAATGTGTAAATAAAAAATAAAACTAAAGTAGTGTTTTTATCTTTTTAATTATTAGGCCATGGGGTATACTCTAACCCGTCTAAATTCCACATAAGCTCCGCATCATCATTTTTTTCTCATTAACTTTATGTCATCCAAAGGAAATGGTTTAACCCATTTAACACATAATTAATATAACAAATCAATTAGTAATTAATACATATTTAATGCATATTGTTCCTTTTAACCCGTTAAAAGCTTAATCCATGGGCCATTTTAACACACTTAACACAAGTGGGGAGTGGTTTAATCCATCTTTAAAAGTGCCATGTCATGTTAACCCATGTAGAGGTTAGAGTATACCCCATGGCCTTATAGTTAAATAGTTAGATATATTAATTAAAGAGATATTCATTATGGTTAAATTAGTTGTATTAATTGGAGAGAGAGAGTGCATTTATTGTTGCATTTACATCTTTTTTTATTTAATTTTAAGTATTTAAAACCTAAAATAAAACTAGTGGCTCATATTCATTTCTCTCATTTCTTGCAATAATTTGATTTCTTTCTTTAACTTAAACATACATATATATATATATATATATATATATATATATATATATATATATATATATATATATAATGGTTGACACATATAGGGGTGAGATCTATAGAGAACTCCTCTTAAAGAGAGAACTAGTAAAAAATTATCTTTAACTATTTTTTAAAAATTATTTTGTGATTTTTTTTCTTTCCTCATTCTAATAAGATGATATTGTTCCTAAAAAAACCGTCGATGTAATACGTATGTGCATTAATGTGTATTGTATATATAAAATAGTGTTTTATTACATATAATATAACACAAATACATTATCTAAATACACACTATTGAATATATGCAAATACGACACTAATAATTGTATGCAAAACAAATTATCGCATATATGTAATACAACACTAATGCACATATGCATTATATCGATTTATTTTAATTTTTGTATATAATATAACACTATTGCAAATATACAATACAAACAACTATATATAAATGCTATTCAACACTATTTAAAATATCAAAATGCACACTATTGCACATATGCATTATAAAAAAAATCGGTGTATTGCATATATGTATTACAACGTTAATTTTTTTTTATTTTTATATTTTTTTGTGGTGAAGAATAACAACTTATAAGAAGGATGAAAGAAAAAAAAATTTTGAAAATATATTTTTAATTAAATTAAAAATACTTTATTATTAGTTCTCTAGTTCTCTCCATAAAATGGAGTTCTCTCGTGATCCTCTCCCGACACATATACCTTCTTATATAAGTGTGTGTGTGTATATATATATATATATATGATTTGATTCTTTGATAGAAAGAAATCACAAAAAGGGGTATGTTGCTACCATTTTGAAAGGATTAAGAAGCACCGAAGTAATGTCTAAACCCAATGATTTATAACCAAGATAAAGGATCCCAGAACAAGGAAACGCCACTTCAATTGTCTCACGGATCCAAATACAGAATCCAAATCTATTTTAAACGAGACGAAAGGGGGGGGGGGGAGAATTTTAAAATATTTTTTGAAGAAATATTAATTCTTTTATTTTATTAAAAAGTTAGACAAAATAAAAATATTATAATTGTGTAATGATCGAACGAGTGTTATAGGGCTTTATATCATTACATCATTTTTTTATCATAACTTTCCTTTGATGTTATGGCCGACACGTGTCATGCAACGTCTTATATGAGTAGTTATGACTACACATTGTTTTATAAATTTACACCCTAGTGCCTTGAATTTGGTGAACTCTATCTTGGTATCAATCATGTGCTGCAACATAATATGCAAATCTAAGACATACGCGTATGAGGTATAAGTTGTAACATAAATTGTAATAAATGATTATATATTTGTTTTTATTACATGTAGATATGTTTATAATAAATGTGGTAAAATATATGTCAATGAAAATATACGATTTTGTATTGATTTTTAATAACCGGATATTTAATAGAAAATTGAAATTCTAGTTTAATTTACCAAAGTTTACCATGTATTTAAGTAACACAAAAGAACTTTTTTTAGGCGGAACTTGAATACAAAAGAAAATTAAGATAGATTAAACAAAGATGTCTTAAAACAAATAAGAGTTTCTTTCCCATATAGTGGACACTCGACATTACTTCATTTTTACAAGGTGTTTAAGAAATATGATTAGATACATTTTATTCTTAACATAAAAACAGTGAGAACCAATTTGTTGTTATTATTAGGTTTATTTTTATAGGTGTTTGCTATTATTTATTTTGTTCATATTTGTTAATTTTTTATTATGAGACGTTATAAATATTTGCTGATTTATATTTTGTTGTTATTATTAATTTTTTTCTTTTGTTGTTATAACTATTTGTTGGTATTTGTTGTTATTATTTTGTTCTTGATATTGATTCTTTTGTTGTAATTTTTAAGTTTTTTTCTTTGTTATTACAAATTATTGTTTATGTATATTGGTATTGTAGTTGGTATTGTTTCTTACGTTCTCATATTTTTATAAATTGATATTATTTCCTACATTTTCATTTTAAGATTAAAATGTACATGAACCTTCCTTAAGTGTTTAAACCTTATGTTGTGATAACTTCATTTTAATAAATGTCATAAATCATAATAATGCATTTATTAGAACTATTTAACACATAGATAATTAATAGTTTAGGGGTCAAATTATAAATGATACTAGGTTATTAACCCGTGTACGACACGGGTGGAAATAAAAAAATCGTATAACAAACACGTGTATTTAAAACGACAACATATGCTATACACGATATTTCTTAAATATATTTCTTTTTAAACTATACATAGGTTAACTATATTTAAATCAAAGAGCCTTTTGAAACGACCTCGCCCATAATAAATTTAGTTATTAGTTTATAAAACTATACTCTCTAAAATAGAAAAGTAATTTGTAGTAAAACTACTGTAAGTGAGGAATATACGGTATCACCATTAAATGCAAAGTTTCTTATTGTAAAAGCATATATATTAGGCATTTTGTTTTGTTTTAATTTTTGAAGTAACAAAGTTTGACTTTAACATCAATGTTTGACTTATCTATTGGATAGATAATACTTACTTTGTAATTAAATTTATCAACAATTATCTCCAAGTCTCCAACGCATTTGTACTTTCCAACCACTACATTGAATCCACATAGCTCGCGTAAATATGTTCTTCAAGGCCAACAGTTGAATATAATAAGAATCAGAGGGCAGCGTATACACCGGTGATGAGTCAAAAATAAATTATGACCTGTATATTTGACTTTCAAAAAAAAAGAATGTTTGAAGAATTCGCATTAAGAAAATTAATGTTTGGAAATACATGCCATTAAACATATAACTAAAATCTAGGATTTAACTAATTTCAAACTTCCAAGATTTGAATTACTAAGTCAACATAATAAATTGTGATTAAGAAAAATTAGGAAACTCAACACAAAATAAAAAAAACAATTAAAATTAAAACGCTAATAAAATGTGATTGTGCTAAATTAATTCTAATATTTATGATCATAATGAGATACCTTGTTACTCATATAATAATATGATAATTTAATTTTCTAAATTTTAATTATTACGTCAACATAATATATTTTGAGCAAGAAAAATAGGGAAACTCATTTCAAATTTTGGAAGCAACAAATCAAATCAAATTAAATTAGAAAATAAATAAAACGGTAATTTATTAAAGCAAATTATATTAAATAGTTAACTAAATTAAAGTATACACAAAAGAAGAAAAAGGAAAGGCAAAAAACAAACTTATATAACTATTGGTTTAATTACATAAATAAAAGCATGCCAAAACTCTATCTGCCAAATATGACTGGTTGCAATAGTTTTGATTGAACCAATGGCTGCCTCTAATGATCTTTTGAGAAACTCAGTCAAATGATCTTTTGAGAAACTCATATGACTCCTGCAAAAAATGATATATTTTAGATATAGGAAATCAAACAAATACGCACATTCTGATGAACAATTCTTTATAGCTTTTGTCATTGTTAGCCTCAAAGTGCACTAAAAATAATTACATGGTTAAGTTCATCCTGTATTACCTAGACAATTCTTCAATATATATTTATTTGGAAGAAATGCAACGAATTGTTTTACATAAATTGGTCGGATAAATTGTTTTACCATAGTAGAAAATTTATGTCATGAATGGTGTGATGCAGCCTAACCATAAACATGATCAGTTCAAGTGTTCATCAAATTATTAACGTATCAAACATATACCAAGCTAAACAAAAGTAAACATTGAACCATTGTCTTGGACGAAATAAAAGAATTGACAAGCCATTATTTTTATGTTTTTGTTATGATCACTCAATAAACTAAAATAGTAAGAATTCAAATTTGGTTACATGTACATTTTACAAAATCATTACTAAAATTCACCATTATTTATTAAAATACAATACTTAATTGAAAATAAAAACGCGGTCTATACGTAATAACCCATACCACAACCTGCAAGAATAAACAAAACAAACAAACATATTTACATGAAAAAATTGCAAAGTAATTATTTAAACAGGAAAATAAAAAATGAATAGATGTTACTCACTAACTACTTATCTTAAAATAAATATGAATTAAGCAAAACAACTTGAATACCTATTTTAAGGAAACGTCAAAACCTAATTAAATATAATTAAATCAAATTAAGTATTTGATTTTGATACATAAGGAAGCCATATTAATTGTTTAGAAAATTGTTTGAATAAAAAATGGTTAACTTGTGTTAAGAATTATTGAAAGGTAAAGAGTCTAATTTTCAAAAAAATAAATTATTCTAAAATCATTTTAAGAAATGTCAAACGTGCATCTTGAAAGTAAGCATTCTGAATATAACAATGTAGAGTATGTTTTGCAATTGTTTTAGCAAACAATAGAGAATGCAAAACTTGAATATTAACAATTTATTTTAGGTTTTGTATCATGAGGTGATGGTTTCTTTTTGACATTTAAGAATATGAAAATAACAATAATCCAAAACAAAACAATATGAAAATGAAGTTTTTTTTTTAAATAAAATTTATATTATATATTTAATAAGAAACATAGATATTACATCAACATAGAAGGTAGGCGGGCAACAAGCTGCGCCGCCACCCCTTTCTGAATTGCAAACCCTAACCTGCTAAAGACATACCCCTGCCCCTTTGGAGTCGACACATTGCTATGCACAACCCGTTGGACCCTGGTTAGGAAACGGATAGCTTCCGGTGCCAAGGAACCAAAGGTATCAAAAGCCAGAGGGACAAAAACATGTTGGTTCTCTTCGCAGGCTTTAGCATGTTTCTCCACCTTCTTCATTTCAGCCCTTTTCATTGCTTGCCCAGCTACAAACCCATTATCCCTCAAACCATCTAAAGGAGATACCCCTGTGAGGTCAACACAAGCGTGTTTTCCCCCGGCCCAACCAAAGACGAGCAAATCTGCCTGTCGTGGAGTGGATCTCCCTTCCGTGGTGTCTGTAAGGAAGTTTACGGGGGATTCCTTTTTAGCTGATATCCCAGCTCGCCTTAAGATGTCCCAAAGAACGTCCCGCACCCAATCATGTCGGTATTTGAACCCAGGCATCTCCTTGCAATGAACCGCATGCTCTCCGAATTTATCCAGGCAAGCCTTACGGCAGATCGGACATGTTTCGTCTTCGGGGTACATTGGGACCATCAAACGGTACTTAAGAATGACCCTATACTCGACCGCAGACATGCTTTGGCCCAAGCCATCAATCGGGATAACAGTCACAAAATCTTGGGCATGAGGACCTTGTAAGCATTAAATATAAAAGGAAGTTGACTAATATGTATGAAAAAACATATTAAAAGTTTCAAAATGATTCGAAAAGACTTAAATATAAAAGGATTTACATATTCACGTATATAGAAAGTCTAATTTTTTATAAAAGAAAACATTATATAATTAAAGTTTCATTTAAGATATAATTATTGGTCAAAATCAAATGCAAAAACTTAAATTCAAAGAGCTGCACATATATAGAAAGTATAGTTATTATTAAATCAATAATTATTGGTCAACATAATAAACTTTATTATTAAAATTAAATTTAGATATATGAGAATGTTGTAAACCCCTTGTCTTCAAAACAAAATGCACGAACGCTTATAAATGCATAAAAAATATGAAATGTAAGAATGATATACTTGCCTTTATATATGGGCTAGTACTTCCAATTGCAGCCACAATTACAAGTCCTAAATTATATATATGCTTGCAAGAATATCTAAAATAGATAATAATGATTAAATGAACTAATAAAATGCTTTTGTTCATAATAATAAAAGTTACACTGATAAAACTTTATTAACATTTCATATTATTTTGGTTCTCAACAAACTATTTAGCCTACTCATGTTCATTTTGGTCAATACTATCAAAGTATCTTGGTTAAGAATTTGATACTTTTAGCATGACTGAGTAAACTTGCACTCAGTCATTAATTTCACAAACAATAAACGTGCACTCAGTAATTAATTTAACAAACAATACCAAAGAGGAATAAGATTGTACCTTGCGGGAACGATAGGCTTGCAAAAAACAAATACAATCAACCCAAAGAACAATTTTAACACCATTGTAAATAAATTCTAAAACCCTAAAAATCAAATATTTAGACAGATAACATCAATAAACGAATAAAATCAAACCTTACCATGATGATCAAACAGTGAATACAAAGATCGGAATCAAAATCCTGCATGAAACATAACCAACCGATTAAAATCGTAAATAAATAAAAATTTAGATTAACAAACAATAGAGACAGTACTCACAAACCTAATACCTTAGGGAGAACAACGACTGTAGAATTAATTGGATTTTGAGCGGCCATATTGAAATTAGTGTTAACTTTACTTGAGAGAGATGATTGGTGAGTTATATATATGTCCTTGAAGAATCGAAACTGAATGATCCCAATTGATGTGATCATTAAATCGTTTGACTACCAAGTAATAGTTGGCAAAATAAATAGTGGTCAAACTTCTTTAAATGATATTCTCATATTAAACATTTCCTTAAATCAAGATATCCTTAATGATCATAATTTAAATATTTATAACTTTCTATTTTGGTAATTTTATATTTATTTATTCTTGTAACATAAATGGGTTGTGATTAATTAAATAGCTAATGTATTTATGTATTAACAAATAGTCACATATAGGTCAAAATTAATCTTTATATTATTTCATTTTTTAATTTAACTTCGTCACATTTATCTGATGACCAAAGTTTCAAAATACGGACCTTTAGGATACACTCACTGTTAAGAACATCGAGTTGGTTCAACATGGTGATATTTGTTGGCTCCATCTTGCTAGAAAAATTTAACAAAAACACAAAAAACTTAAAATTAAATAACAATAACACTTTTCAGCCTCAAAAATGAAATATGAAAATGGAAGATATATAAACAACAAAAACTAAAAACCTTGGCACAAAGCTACTCGTTTTTACTAAAGCGGTTTTGATGGTGTAAGAATTAGCCTATCAAATGTATATATTTATACAAAATGAATTAGGGTAGAGTAAATTATAGAAGGAAGGTATAAATGTAATTGATTAGAAACATAAATTTAGGAAATTTCAAAATTTAAAAAAAAATTATAGTAAGAAGGAATATTATTGATATCGTAATTAATGGATTTTCAAATAATATGCAATGTTACATAATTAGATTCGAAATACAAATAATATATTTCCAAATGTTTTCATTTTATGTAATGGTAGTTCTGCAAAATGCAATGTTACATAATGTAAAAATGTAAGTTACTAATTATATAATATTTATTGTCATTCATATAAGGTGTGAAAATAAAAAGTTACTAATTTTGTTATATATATGTAACTCAATTGTTAATTAGTAAATCGTAATTCTAAGTCAATGTTGACAATAATATGTGAATTGGTGAATGGGTCAACAATGGATTTGTAACTCAATTGATATTGTGAAACAATAATAAGTCAATGGATTTGTATTTTAATTCTTTAAAAGTAAATGACTGTAATTAAATCAGTGGGTCAATGGGTCAACTAACGTAATTATAGTAAAACTTAATGATTGTTAATTAAATAAAATTTACATTCAAATTTAGACCATAATTTAGACAATAATTAAATTAAATAGGAAGGGGGGAATATCAAATTTACAAATTTACAAATCCGTAATTAAACATTTCCATAATAAAATGGGTCATCCTTTCCTAATTTCCTTACGAATTTGACAAATTTAATTTAAATAATATAATATTTTAACAGAATTATAATATTTTAAATCAGTAATCTCTATATTATATATATATATATTATCCGTAATCTCTTCTATTGATGAAATAACAAATCATTAATTAAATTATTTATTATATATTATTTATAAAATTAACACAGGTGGTGAATGAAATCAACCAAAAAATAACAAAGGTGGTGAATGAAATCAACCAAAAATAATAAAATTTTCAAAAAGAAACTTTGAATATTTCGTATTCAAACTATAGCTACGATTTTAAAATATTACATTAATTAGAATATTTTGTCTTCTTATTTAATTAATCTAAATATACACTTTTAGCTAAATGTAATATTAAAATATTACATTATTACATTATTATTTAAGTTTTCAAAATGAAAAATTAATGATTAAAGGAAAAAGGAAAGATAATAATTTAATAGCATTGAAGAATCTTAATTTAATATATTATTGATTTATTTTATTAACTTGAAAATTAGAGAAGTCATTGATATATATGAAAAGTATAAGAATCAACAAATAGGAAGGGAGTATATGGACTTAAAGCTTATTGCTTTAATAGTATAATTAGATTAGATGAGTATTAACATACCCCAAAGCCTCTTACTATTTGGTTGATGTTTGAACATACGGCGGCAATTTCTAACACAATATGAATACGCCGCGGTTTTAAGAGCGTCTGAGCTAAGATCGATGTGTTTAACATAAATAAATATATATAGTTTTTTTTTGAGTTCACCGTTTGCATGTTCAACACATCAATCCAGAATCTTTCTACTCATCAACTAGATACAAGTGAATAGTTAAAACCACTGTTTGAATCTTGTCAAATTTGACCATTAAATTAATTATACCTTTAAAAAACTTATAATTTTAATAACCATTTTAGTAAACAAATTATTAATAAAGGTACTAACCAAAGCATATTTAAGAACCTAAATAGTACTTAACATTTCTTTACCTTCTTTCTAAAATAGTTTTTGTCTTAAAACATTGGTTATAATCATATCTTTTAGATCCATATTTTCGACCTAGCTACCAAATTAGCAATTTCGTCACCTTTTATTTTTGATTTTTTAATCTTAAAATATTGACTTTAACAGCTTATATTCATACGTATTTATGGGTAGGTATGAATCATTCCATATGTGGTTTTGGTATCGAACCTTTCTTCTGGATAGGATTGTTTTGGTTTGACGATGGGTTTTGGTATCAAACTTTTATGAGTTATCAATCAAACCTCTTCAGCAAAGCTGTATAAAATAATAAGATAAAAGTTTTTTTTTAGAAAATTTATTCCTATAAAGAAATGAATTAAATATTAAACTTCAAAAATCTGCATGAAACTTATTAAAAACCTACAAACACAATTAATGCCCTAAAAAATAATCAGATTTCGAGTTTAGCAACAATGATACACTTTATTCCTCATCAATGGGAAACAAATGAAAAGAGAAAAAAACACATCACATCGCAGAAAATAATAGTAACACCAATCCAACACAAAGTTTAGTTTTTAAGATTCCCATATCTTATATACATACATGCACACAAAACACACACATACATTACATACATAAAAAAAACATTAAATTTATGTGTTCATATGTTTTAATTTTTCATATTTAAACGTTTACCAACACATTTGTAAAATATAACTTCTAAACTTATTACATACAAATGCCTACATGAGATTTACATATTCCTACAAATGTGTAGGTTCTATAAATAAACAAATGTTGTTTATATATTCTTTAGTATGTTAACTGAAGAAACACTAACCGGACCCCGGACAGATTACTGGTAACCTGGGGGTTGGATAGCTGTTTCCCACGAGGGGTTAGACCCTTTGAAGATGGTTCTTCTGATAACCTGCAAAACAGACACCGTGAGCTCGTCACTGAGAAGGGGGGGGGGGGGGGGGTTCCTCCTTGTGACCACCCTCCGGCGTGAGAATCAGACTAGATTGCTCTTTAAATATAAAAGTATATTAAGAGATTGCTAGAGCAGATATCAGGTATAATATGGTGATAATGTGATAAGATATGATCATACAAGATAAGATGAGATGGTCATACCATTTGTGGTATTTATAGCCGAAGGTAGGTTTCCAAGGAGGTATGGCCGGCTGCAACAGTGTTCCTGTTCTACCAACAGTAGCCTACGCACGTGCCCTGCTGGTAGTTGGTGGGTAGGTAGCGGCTGATAGCGACCAGGCCTGCTGTATACTATTCCTTTTCCACAAACTGTCAGCTACGCACGTGGTATGACAAGAGTTGGTGAGTAGGCAGCGGCTAATAGTGACATACCGTGTAGGAGCATGCTGCTCGCCATACTGTTGTCTATAAGCTGTCGTATCTTTAGTCAGATCTTTTTCCCATACCTCGTCAGGTACAGTACAGAAGATCTTCCCGTATCGTACGGACTGGCTTATTTGGGCGGGAGTATTCCCCCTCCCGCCCTTGTGCGGGATTGTTCCCGGCTTCGCTCATTCCTTCAGGTGACACTGAACGATTGAGAGCTAAGTGCCTTGTGCGTGTAGCCTTGCTGCGCGGGTGGCCTTCCCTAATGGCTTGTATCCGAGGCTGCGGGGACAGGCGGAGTCCATCATTGGGAGGCATTTCCTGCGGGACCAGCTTGCGTACTGCGCGTAAGGACGTCACGTCTCTGAGCATGGTTGGTCCTGCGGATCCAGTTGGTTTCTGCGCAGACGTCCCTGTTTAAGGTGAGTCTTGCGGGTCCAACTGGGCTCTGCTGGGACCTACCTCTTCAAGTCCCCCCAGTCCAATGTTCTTCTCATGCGTGTTTAATAAAGTGAGGTGAACTTTTGGACTTAAACAAAGGGTTTTGAAGAGTTTTTTAAGGTTTTCCCGCGGAAGTCCTTGTCACTTGCAGAAATTCCCGAGTTTCCTGCTTGGTCTTTGGGTATGATGCGGGTAGGTCTGTAACCTCCTCGCAAGTCAGGAGCGTTGAGTCCCACTTGTGGACTCTCCATGAGGTTTTGGTAGTTTTGAACATAGTGATCAATTATGTTAAAACCACCAATTCCATCCTGGAGCTTCAAACAACGTAGTTCTCGACGTTCCCGCTATGCGGGGATGTTATTTCCGCTTCCGCAAGCATTGCCCAGAAGATCCTTCTTGGTTTCAATTCCCAGCGGAGCGCTAGGTATGTGAAGGGTTTTGCCTTAACACTGTACCAGCGCTCGTCTTACGGTTACTTTACTTCCAAGGTATTCCTGGCGTCAATTCCCTGCGGGTGCTAGGTATGTGAAGGGTTTTGCCTTTACACTGTACCCGCACCCGTCTTATAGTTACTTGGTTGCCGAGGAATATTTGGCTTCAATTCCCTGCGGGTGCTAGGTATGTGAAGGGTTTTGCCTTTACACTGTACCCGCATCCGTCTTACGGTTACTTGTTCGCCAAAATTTACTTGACTTCAATTCCCTGCGGGTGCTAGGTATGTGAAGGGTTTTGCCTTTACACTGTACCCGCATCCATCTTACAGTTGTTTGCCAAGGTTTTACTTGGCTTCAATTCCCTGCGGGTGCTAGGTACGTGAAGGGTTTTGCCTTTACACTGTACCCGCATCCGCCTTACGGTTACTTGTTTGCCAAGGTAAGGGGTATTTTCCCGCTTACTTTTTTAATATTTTCAAAATTTGAATTTTGAAATTCGAAGGGTTGGTGGAAAGATAGGAACAGTCCAAACCTCTGAAACGTCGTGCGACGGTTTCTTCTGACTGTGTCAGGACGTGCAGGAAGTTATGGTGACGTGACAGTACATGGTCATTCCAGACGCTTTTCAGGCGCGTGGGCGCGATTTTTCGGGCGCGTGGCCGCGAAATTGCTGGCACACGTCCTGTCAACAGCTGTTGCCAGCCTGCTCTTTGCCACGTGTCATAGTTTCATTGCACCTTCGATTTCTCTCTCCTCCGCATTAATTGCGATTACTATATAAAGGGGGAGAGGGTTCTTTGTAATCCACACTTTCACCCTTCTCTTCTTCTTCTTAGCGATTTCCGGCAAATACTCCCCTTTTCAGGCAAGCATTTTCCCGAAATCTTTTTCTTCTTCCTCTGCAATATGTCTTCCCATGATGCTGAAGCTGTAGCCGACGATAGGAGTACTGCTGGCGAGTGCCAGTGTGCTCTACCTGTCGATCAGTACCAGTACGTTGTCAGGAAATTCATGCTTGAGTCTCTTGAGCCTGAGTTTCCTGAACCCCACCAGACTGTGTACGATGCCCCCAGTGGCAAGATCGGGGTATATGCTGCATTCTTTGTTTATGGGAACCTTAGGTTCCCATTGACAAAGTTTGTGTACCGTGTCCTGGAGAGGCACAGCGTGCACCTAACCAAGTTGCATCCGATGGCGATTGCCAAGATCCGGCACTTCGAGTGTGTGTGCCGGATTCTGGGTATTGAGCCCTATGTGGACCGCCTGATGACCTTCTACACTTGGAGGTGCATCCAGGGGTGGTACACCCTGACAACCCGTATTAAGGGTTTGAAGATCTGCGTGACCGAGCGCAGTCTCCGATCGTGGAAGCGGGAGTTCTTCTACGTTTCTGCCCGCGCCATCCCCATTGCCATGAAGTTTAAGAAGGGGCAAGCGCTTCCGAGCCTTCATGCTTCCAGCTACCAGGAGGCGGAATGGTTCGCGAAGATATCCCGGGTCCAATCTCCGGTTTACCGGTTTGCGGAGTCCGGGATGGTGATGCTGGGGATGAGCCGGGTATGGAAGGATGCGTCCCGGTTTCCAATCCTTCTCGAATACGGTTTGAAATCTATTCCTTATGGTATGTCTTGTCTTTTTTGCTGATATGAGTCTGTCTTCTAACTGTTTCTTTTCTTTCAGAGGGGAACGATTTGGAGTCGCTCCTGTACCCGCGGGAAGCTGACGGTCCCGTACGGGTGGGCACTCGTGCTCTAGACGAGAACGAGTTGCCCATCCTGGAGCAAACGGCGGATCGGTTTGTGGAGGTCTATCCGCTGGGCCACGAGATCCTGAGCCAACGGCGGCCAGGTAAGGCGATACTCTATCCTCAACCCCTCAATGCTGTACCCGCTGCTGGAATTCCTGACATCCTGTCCTCTTCTGAGGAATCCGCAGATGGTCCTCCGCTGGTGCGGAAGAGGAAGGCTGCCGGTGGGAAAGGGAAGGAGAAGGTGGCCTCCACAGCTGATCCGGTGCTCCTATCTGACACCGAGTCAGATAGTGAAGAGGTGGCGGGGAGCCCCGGTGGTGAGAAGACCACTGTTCCGGAGGCGACGACTGTTACCTCCGGAGAACCAACGACGACGACGGTGACCGGCATCAAGAGACCGGCTCCATCGGGTTTGTCCCCGCCTGTCCGTACGTTCAGGCTCAAGAAAACCCGTAAGTACAAACATCCTTGTTTTTGTAGATTTGACATACTTCATAAATTTATTGTTTTAACACTTATCTTCTTGTGCAGGCGTGGATGTTGACGCATTCCCGGGTGGAGTGCCGAGTAGTACCTCTCCGCCGATGACGGTAGGCTTGGTCAGCCTTCCTGAGGCGTCGACCCAGGCGCCTGCGCCTGCTCCCGCTGGTTCAGTTGCTCAGTCTGAGCCGACTGTTCCAGCCGAGATGACGTCACCACCGCCGGTGGTAAGTGCGATTTTTACAGCATCTTTCACCGAGCCGGCGGTTACGATTGCTGCGGATTCTGCGGCAGCGACTGCGGCGGCTGCCACCATGCCCCCGCCACCCGGCACCGACGGCCGGCCCATCAGGTACGCATGGGAGTACTCGCCAATCTTTGCCACCTTCCCATCTGCCTGATCTTTTGGATGGATTTCCTTTGGGTTCAGGTGATGGGTTCGGCGGCTATCGGCCTGTTATAGACCCTACAGGTGCGTAGGGTTCCTTTGGCCCTTTTTCACTTTTATTTTTTATCATCTTTTCCTAACTGCTTTTGTTTTTGCAGTGTCGGATTCCAATGAAGTGTATGTTCCGCGATGGAACATACGCCGAGGAACAACCCTTCGTACCCCTGTGGAGTGCGTGGAATGGGCTCGCCACGCTGCTCCCCATGGTGCGTTGGGGGAAGCCATGGCTAGCTACCAGGAGGGTAGGCTACCAATGAGCTTCGGGTTCTCCAGGCCCGGATGCAGCCACGCGTCGAGCTGCTTTGTCGTGAAAACGAAAAGTTAAAAGCAGCTCGCGCCAAAGACGTATCTCAAGCGCGGGCTCTTCGGGAGGAGAATCAAAAGTTGGCCGCAGCTGCTGCGGAGAAGGAGAAGGCCTTCAAGGCCCTCGAGGTTGAGGTTCAAGCGCGACTCGAGGCCCGCTCCAAGGCTGCCCAAGCTGTTAACGAACAGCTTCGGCTGGCTAAGGAGACTGCGAGGAACGCAACCGAGAGGGCCACCAAGGCTGAAGCCGTTGCTGAGCCTTTACGCGTGGAGAACGAGGAGCTCAAGGCCAAATTAGAGGCTCTCCAACGTGCTCATGATGCCTTGGCGATGGAAGATGCCAAGAAGCTCCAAGAGATCCTGGACCAGAGGGGCGTGCTTGACCACACCGAGCGGAAGCTTAAGGGCGTTGAAGAGGCTGCTACAAAGGAAGTGCTACTTGCCAACCTTAACAAAAGCGCAGCCGAACGCGCCTGCACCCAAGCTCAAGCCGCCCTCCAAGAAGCTCTGGTTGCCAAGGAATGGCTTCTTCGAGAGGCGTTGCCTCAGGTATGTTTAGCTTTACGTCTTCACGCTTTCCTTTGTTCATAGAAAAGGTGTTTGACACTTGTATATTTTCTTTGTAGGTTGTGCATCGGGTCTTCTCAGAGACTACTTACGATGATGCCATGAGTGCAGCCCTCAACGCTTCTCACGAGGATGGGGAACGGGCCGGCTTCCTACTTGGTCTAGGGTTCGTTGAGAAAGGCTTCCCGCCTTCCAACTTCCCTTTGTACAATGTTGATACTGAAGCCATATACGACCAAGCAGTAAATCAATACGCCGCCTTCCCGCATCCAGTGGTGGAGAAGGTGAACCAAGTAGCTGCTGCTGATGATGGGCTAGCTATCCTCAAAGCTTTCCTTGAACTGCCACGCTCTACCGATGGGGCTGGTCCAAGTGGAAGTGGCCCTGAAGCCTGATCCTGAAGATCCCTTCCCACTGCTAGGATAGTTTTAGCTTGTATAGATTTATTTTCTTCTTTTCGTAGGCGGGTAGTTACCCGGCCATTCTTGTAATAATTCATTTGTGAAATATTAATCTTTTTGCGTATAAGATTGTTATTTCCTTCTTTGGGTTTCTTGCTTTATAAACTTATGACTTGCATACTTAGTTTAAATTAGCAATTTTCCAAGTGTAGAATAAGTTAACCTGTTGAACGTGGTTGATAATAGGTGTGAAGTTTTGCTTCCTCTTTCGTGATTGTGCGGGTAGAACCGTCACTTGCACTTAGTAGGATGGCGAAACTTTACCTTTATCTGACCTGCGTGTAGGTTTTCCTCATCTTTTGAGGATAAGTTAACCTTTGAACGTGGTTGATAATAGGTGTGAAGTTTTGCTTCCTCTTTCGTGATTGTACGGGTGGAACCGTCACTTGCACTTAGTAGGATGGCAAAACTTTACCCTTATCTGACCTGCGTGTAGGTTTTCCTCATCTTTTGAGGATAAGTTAACCTTTGAACGTGGTTGATAATGTGAAGTTTTGCTTCCTCTTTCGTGATTGTGCGGGTGGAACCGTCACTTGCACTTAGTAGGATGGCAGAACTTTACCCTTATCTGACCTGCGTGTAGGTTTTCCTCATCCTTTTGAGGATAAGTTAACCTTTGAACGTGGTTGATAATAGGTGTGAAGTTTTGCTTCCTCTTTCGTGATTGTGCGGGTGGAACCGTCACTTGCACTTAGTAGGATGGCAAAACTTTACCTTTATCTGACCTGCGTGTAGGTTTTCCTCATCCTTTTGAGAATTTTGTTTTGAACCGTTCGACGCGCGGTTGTTAATAGGTTAGTGCTCAGTTTCCTTTCATGATTCATGCGGATAGACCGGCACTTTCATTTAATGGAATAATTGAACTCTTTTCCTTTAACTGACCTGCGTGAAGGTTTTTTCACATTATTGGGTTTGTGCGGGTAGAACCGCCTTCCCACGCAACGACTTCGTATAATGTGAATATCGTCATATTAGTGCAGAAAAGTAAAATCATCAGCTTCGATGTTCTAAAGAGAATCATTTCCATTAGAAGTGGCTCTTGGCCTTCTTTACAAATTGGAATTGATTTACATGCAAACTGTGTAAATGAGCTCCCTTCCATGTTGGGATGGGAGTGCCATCGAGCCGATACGCACCTGGTTCGGGATCTCGTTCTTTACGCAGCATGTAGTCTCGATATTGAAGCTGGAATTTTTATTCGTGTTTTCCCCGTCTGGGGTTCTACACGCACCCGCCTGCTCAGCCTTTATTGCGCCACGAGGTGCGCGAGCGTCCCATCTCTGACAAATGCTTCAACCATGTCTTTTACGTCTATGCATTCTTCAGTGTTGTGGCCTTTTGTCTTGTGAAAGTCACAGTATTTGCTCCGATCAGCATCGTGACGATGTCGGATTATTGGAGGCTTTGGCCATGGGAGCTCTTCAGTGGCGAATATCTCAGTGACGCTTTTGGTGAGTGGCGTCCATCTGGAGTTTCGGTGCGGCTGTACATTATCCCTTCCCCCCAATCGATGTTGTAAGCCGGATGAGGTGTCAAAGTTTACCCTTGACTGCCAAATGCCTAGCTTCCGCTTTTTATTTAGTCGGGCGGTAAGGACATTGTCTTCTCTCGTCTTCTGAGTGTAGAGGTTTGTGCTCTGTGGGAGATCTCTACCCAGTTGCTTCTCCGTTTCCGCATAGCGTTTTGCTGCTGTCATGATGGCATCCCATGTGGATGGCATACCATCTTTACCCGTTAGGGTGCGGATAAGCTCTGGGTCATGCGCGCCCTAGATGAAGGCTGCGCGAACAAGATCTTCGCTGATATTGCCCAAACTTAGCTTCTTTGAGTTGAAACGAGTGATGAAGTTTGGCAGAGATTCATCTTCTTCTCGTATGCATCTGAGGATTGTCCATTGCTCCTCGGTATACTTCCGTTGCTGGCTGAAGTGTTGGCTAAACTTCTGCTGGAAGTCTGCCCAGTCGTAGATGTGGTTGACCGGTAGACGATCAAACCAAGCTCTAGCAGCCCCAACAAGCGTCATTTGGAACATGTAGCACCACGTGGGTTCCGTCCAATTGCTGACGGTTGCCCCTGCTATGAACCTGTTCAAATGATCGTCTGGATCAGATATACCGTCATATGTGCCTATGTTAGGCATTTGTTTGGCACTCTTTGGGGCGATTGCTTCCGCAATGTCCCTTGCAAACTTGGACGTTCCAGCATTTGCAATGTTTGGTCTGAACGTTTTGGAGAAGTCTCGTGGACTTCCTGTGCTTTTTGGTTTGAAGGCTTGTCCAAAATGCCTTTTCGGTTGGGATTCCATTTCCTTACGCTTCCCTTTTGCCCTATGGCGAGGGTTCGCGTCGGAGTCGGATTCCTCCGAGTCATCCTCCCAGTATTCGAATTCGTCGGCCTGTTGTATGGAACGCAAGCGTTCGTTCAACTCGGCCTGGAATTCCTTTTGTCGTGCCTCCGCCCATGCCTTGACTTCATCGAGAGTTTGGCGGGGGAGTCTTCGTTTCTCAACCTGGGTATCAGTGGATCCCAGTAGGCGATCATTTACTGCACTTGCCCCAGCATGAGTAACTGGGGTAGTGTTAGTAAAATTTACTTCACTTGCCCCGGCTTGGATAACCGGGGTAGTGTTTGTAAAAACTGTGTTACCGGTATTTCCCCCAGTAGCTGGGGTTGTGGTTACCGGAATTTCTCTAACCATCTTTGTAGAAGTTTGAAAAAACTGGAGAAAAATGAAGTTCTAGCTTTATGCACGGATGGCGCCAATGAAGAAACACTAACCGGACCCCGGACAGATTACTGGTAACCTGGGGGTTGGATAGCTGTTTCCCACAAGGGGTTAGACCCTTTGAAGATGGTTCTTCTGATAACCTGCAAAACAGACACCGTGAGCTCGTCACTGAGAAGGGGGGGGGGGGGTTCCTCCTTGTGACCACCCTCCGGCGTGAGAATCAGACTAGATTGCTCTTTAAATATAAAAGTATATTAAGAGATTGCTAGAGCAGATATCAGGTATAATATGGTGATAATGTGATAAGATATGATCATACAAGATAAGATGAGATGGTCATACCATTTGTGGTATTTATAGCCGAAGGTAGGTTTCCAAGGAGGTATGGC
>NW_027503685.1:0-28228 GCF_021521415.1 Bidens hawaiensis
AAAGGATTAGAATCGAGGGACCCAAGACCAATTGGTCTTGGATCTATACATCCCGTACTTCTGCTTTCCAAAGTTAGCAGTTGGATAATTCCTGTCAGTCCTATTAGGAAATCTCCTTGGAAATTGAGTGTGAGGCCTTCCAAACCATGTGTATTGAAAGTATTATATCTTTCGGTTTGGTGATTAGCATTGTTAAACTGAGGTTTGTTTCTGTGAAAACCTGAATTAGTTACATTTCGAAACTTTTAAGGGTTTTCATTTTTAACAGTATTAAAATTACCATTTGACTTATGCTCAGTTTTAATAGGCCTCACGCCTCTGAATTTCGGCGTCAGAGGACAATCTGCAACAAGATGTCCTAACTTATTACACCTAAAACAACACCTATACTCCATTTTCTTTTCAAATGTTGTTTTGGATGTAGAGGCTGTGTTACCGGCCGTTCGTCTCACATAAGGTGGGACGTACGGGTTGAGTGGAGTATTCTTTTTAGAAGTTTTATCTTTTTCTCCACCAGTGGGTAACACTACCTTCTCTTTTGTCTTACCTGATTCGGACAACTTATCCGAATCCGATGAGACTGGACTCGTAACAGAAATTTTCTCACTTGAAACAGGCGAACTCGTTTCGCCACTACTAACACTTGGTTCTTTACTCGTAACCTTGATTGGAACTGTCTGAGGAACTTCAAAATCAACAGATTTCTAAACACTAGGGTTAAAAGTGTAATTGTGGTTATACGGTGGTGGAACCTCGTGATAACCAATTCCTCCTCTCTTTGTAGAGGTACCTTGATCACTAACAAGGTGATCAAGAATAGCTGAGGAATTTCTGAACTGTTCTAGTTTTCGGTTCAGTTCCACCACTTTCACCTGGTGGTCAGCAATCTGCTTTTCTCGTTCAGCAATCAGTTTAGTTTTTTCTTCTAAAACCTCATAACTTAGATCAATTACTTCAATTTTTTCAGCAAGTTTAGTTTTTAAGCTTTTAACATCTTTTTCACACGCTTTTATTTTAACTTTGTAACTGTTTTCTCTTGCTTTCGTAAAGTGATGATCTTCTTTAAGAGTTTTAAATTCAGCATCTAAACGAACATACTGATCAGTTATGGTAGCAAGTTGCTCAGACAAATTCTCACATTTAGTACAAATAGATTTAGAACTTACCTCGGAGATTTGATCATTGTTATCTGCCATGAAAGCTTTTTCCTTACCAGTAGCTTTCTCTTCTCCGGTAGTCTTCTCACGTTCTTCATTCTCAACCTTAGCCATATTTGCCTGTTCACTAGTTTCATTCGAGTGCAGGTTCCAGTTGTACTCACCTGCTTCTCTGGACAGCATGGCATTGACTTCTTTAGTACTCCCAGTGTGCTGTGCAGACCGGCCCTGACCACGTTCAACTCGCTCGTTTCTGCAATCTTTGGCAAAGTGCCCGTTTTGTTGACAGTTATAGCACCTCACCTTAGACTTGTCGAACCCTGGCCTGCCACCAACAAACTTTCTCCCCGTCTTTCTCATAAACTTCTTCACTCTCCTCACTATCAGGCCATCTGCCATTGTAAATCCATTTCCTCCAGATCATCAGCATCGATCTGGTCATAGTCTTCATCTAGCATCGCTGGATCAACCACCTTTCCTTGAATATAGTTTTCATATGAAGCAATAAATGAAGCATAGAGGCCAAACTGCTCTTCAGCAGATTTGACGCTCATTGGCATCTTAGAGTAATTATTGCTTGAGGAACTTGAAGATCCACTACTCTTGCTTGCTGTCTGTTGAGTACCACTTGATCCACCCGCAACAAAGCAAACATCCCCATTTGAGTTTACTGACACATGCCCCTCCTGTGAAGAATTGGCACCAGACTCACCCTTCGAGTAGTAGGCGGCAGAATCAGTCTTTGAACTTGTATTGGAGTTTACTTTAGCACCGTACATTCCGGGATCTTGAACCTGATCCATAGATGTTTCTTTTCTTACCATATTAAGCTCAAAAGTTCTGAGCTTGTTGACAGCGGTTTCAAGATCATAAGTAGGGAAGTCCTTGTCTTCCCTCATCAGTACAGTATACATCTCCCATTTTGGTGGGAGAGCATCGAGAAGTTTTTCTACAATCTCTTCTTCTCGGTAGGAAATGGAGTAGTTACTCAATTCAGTCATTAGATGATAATATCGAGTGATAATATCATCAAGAGATTCGTTCTTTAAGTACTTAAAGACTGAAAATTGAGTCTTGAGCAACTTTATCTTTGAAGCCCGAATACCTACATTCCCCTCAAATCTGCTTTCAAGAGCTTCCCAAAGCTCTCTAGCTGATGTATACTTTCTGAATGTATGGAGGATCTCCTGTGGAAGAGCCATTGTGATTGCAGCATGAGCCTTGCTCTCGGCTTCATACATCTTTTTCTCCTCCTCTTCCATTTTACTGTATTTCTTGATTTGGTCTCGACCCTCATACTCCATGATTGGTGGAATATATCCATCTTGGATGCATACCCACATTTTCGCATCCTGGTACTTAACATACTGTATGAACCGATCCTTCCACGCAACAAAGTCGGTTCCCTTCAGCAACCTTGGGGCCTTTGTAGCTGACCCCGCTTCAACTTCCATTTTGACAAGCTCCGAAATGTTGATCGACGACATCCTTCTTGAAGACTAAGAAACTCGAAAAATTCTGAAAAGGGAGAAGTTAAGAAATTTCCTCTGAACAGTACTGTAGGCGAAGTTAAGGATAACTTCGCTTAAGTAATAACTTCGCTGGATCCTTCTTAAATTCGCGTGACTGGGCGAAGTTGAGAATAACTTCGCTTAGGATAAGCGAACTTAGAAAGTAAGCGAACTTGAAGAGAACTTCGCTGAACTAGGCGAACTTGATGAGAACTTCGCTGAGTTAGGCGAAGTTAAGGAGGTAGGCGAAGTTGTGAATAACTTCGCTTCTCCTTATATCTTCGCTGAAACCCTACGTTTCCTGACGGCAACTTCGCCTGATGAACAGCAACTTCGCCTGACGAACTTAAACTTTTGCAGATCTGAAAATCGGATTTTAACGACGATTTTGATGGTTTAAAGGCTTGAACACACTGGTAGGAGGCTAGAATGAGCAAAAACACCAAAAACTCGTCCCGTGAATACCCGAAATGGAACGAATTCTACACCCGCGTAAATATCCCGAACCACACAATCGAGCAAAAGCTCTGATACCAATTGTAGGTTCCCCGGACGGATCACACGAGATATCCCGATATACACAGGTGCGGAATCCCTGTGTAGATCGTTACGGACGTAGAACACAAGCTCACAAACACACGAACACGATACGAACAAAACCACGTTATATTAATAACTCGAACCGTGTTACTTACAGCCTCTCGACCTCACGTCACTCGACTCACTGAATTACACGTAAACTAAACTACTCGATCTACCAAAACTCTCACCCGTGCACTATATAAATACACGACAACTTCGCCTCAGGCGAAGTTGTCTATAACTTCGCTCGTTCAACAAGTTCGCCTAGGCGAACTTGTCAACAACTTCGCTTGGTTAACAAGTTCGCCTAAGCGAACTTGTCAACAACTTCGCTTTAACAAACAAATACACAAACAATATTACAGACTCGATTACAGACATTAGACATATGAACTACTGACATCTATGCACCAACAAAAAGACACCTGTTTTTAAGGTGAATTTGGATGATGCTATTGATCTGTTAATGAAAACTCCAAAAGCTCAGAAATTATCAAAGACAACTCCCATTCCTAAAGAGCCTGTACATCAAGAAACACCGAAATCTGATCCAAAAGTATCTCAACAATCGTTTTCTGAGATCTATTTTCAAATAGATGGTGGTCCATCAAGAGAGGAGGCTGATTTGTTGAAAGAAAAGGTTGAAAGTCAAGATGTGAAAATTACAAGTTTGATTGATGAGAATGATCGTCTGAGAGCCGATAATGTTGATATAAAGAAGAAGTTGGATGAGAGCGAAAGAATACAAAAGATTGCTGATGATCTTCTATATGAGCATATGAATTACTTCATGATTATTTAGAAGAAGCTCGGGATATGATTGAATTTTAAGGTGGATCGAGATGAAGCAAGTGATTATTTGTATGAGAGAGTGTATGGTGGTAACATTGGGATTGCTGAAGGCTTATTTCGATTTGAATATGATAGTGGAAAATCTGAGGAGAAAGACAAGTCTAAAATTGAAGAACCTATTATTGTTGATGAAGGTGTAGAAGCTTATGTGGGGAATCTAGTCATGTGGATATACAGGTTACTGAATTAGTTGTAGAACCTATGATTGATCATGTGATTGTACAACTTGTTGAACAAGAAAATGTTCAAGTTGCTGATGAAGTAAAGGTTGTAGAGAAGGGGGGAGGAAGAAATTAATACGAGGAGATGGTAGATTTTGGAGATTCGGATGATGATTATTATCATGATTTGGATGATGACAGTACACCATAAGGAGGTGCAAGTGTTGTTGCTGGTAAGTCTAATAAGAAGTTTGATTCTGTTACTGGTGATATTCAACAAAATGAACCACAACAGGAATCAGAATCTAAGAGTTCACCGGCTGATAAGCCTTTAGAGAAATTAGAAGATAAGTATGAATTGGCAAATACGTTAGAGGTCTCTTTGAAGACTTAACATTTGATTTTGAGAAGGATATTCCTGAACCAGAAATCAATGAAGACTGGTTGAATCCTAATGTGGAATTTATTGATAAACTAGAAGCGGTCAAGTTTGTTGGTGAACAAGAAGAGTTTGATGCTTTCAATGTAGTGTCTGATGAGGAAATAGAGATGGAGCCAAGTCCGAATAAACAATCAAAGAAGTTTAGTAAATACGAAATGAAGGATTGGTTTCAAGATCGTATTGCGATTCCTAAACAAGTTTACCGGAATCCGGTAAAATATTATCAGAAAACTCAGGAGGATGTTGCGATGGGGAAATGTCTGAGTATTGCTTATCTTAGTAAGATTCGAAATATTGGGATATGTAGACTAGTTGGAGTACAATACTTCAATAGAGTAATAGAGATGAAGAGCTTAGCGTGGTTTGATGCCAATGATATTTGTATGCATTATGATTTGTTGTATAAACCAAAGAGTGGTATGGTGAGAGAGATATGGGAGTTTATGGTTATTGAAGCAAAGTGTGGTTTCAAGAAATTGTCACCTCAGTTGCCTAAGGTGTTCAAATCAAGAAATCGTAAGAATCCCGAGGGTGAATTTATAAGGACGTTGAGGTATACAAGGCCAAACTCGCTACGCACAATACCCTTGTACCCAATGGAACAGGATTTTCATCCTTACTTCCTTTGTTGGTCATATTTAGCGTGACTGGTGAAGCGAGCATATATTTGGATCGTGGGAATGAAAAGTACGATGCTATTCGAGTATATGATCCAATGTGGCTGGTAAATTGTTCATCGAAAGACATTGAGAAATTACATATGAACAATATACAATGCAATGATAATAAAGTAAAGACACAAGCAAACCAGTTCCAGAAAGTTGTGGATTTGTGGTTTGATAAGAAGATACATTATGGTAGAGCTTCGGAAACTAATTGGAGGGCAGTTAGTGAAAAACAAGAAAGGCTTGAGGCTGAAATGAGGGACTAAACGTCAAGATCGATTTACTGAAGCTTCATGGAATAGATTTCAATATAAGGCTATGGGTGTATCTCGACCTACATCAAAACAAGGACCTACCAAGACGTCTTTTGAAGAAGTTACAAGGAAAAAAGATTGGAAAAGGGTTTTTTGGTATGGATTGAAGACCTAGAAATATCCAAGGGGGACTTTGTTAGAGCATTAATGTCTAATGTTAGGTCTTATGGCTCATTATGTAATACTTTGTATTGAAAAGGTCTGAAATTGTCAATTGTGTAAAGATATAAGGAATGCATAAGTAATAATCTACCGTATAAGACTTATACGGAGCGCATAAGTCTTATACGCTGATAGTTGACTTATACGGTTCACTGTTAGTATATATAGGTTGATCATGTCATATTCTGGAAGAGATATAACAGTTCTGATCAAGTTGTACTCAATTTGTTATATCAATATATTGGAGCTTATGAGTGGTTGTGTTGTTAATCCTTTGCGATATTATTCCACAATATCATATAGTATAGCAAATATAAATTGTATCGATCCTATTCATAACATTTACACATAAATGATGTTCTTCCAACACCATTGTTAATATGCAAAATATTTTACGTTTATAGTACGGCTCTTTGTAAAACCGTTACAATTAATGAATATATATAACGGATTCTAAAGTTACATTTGGATGAAGATATTAACCGTTTTAAAATAATGGTTAAAAAATATGTTAAAGGTTATTATATACTATAGATAAATTTTGATATGTCGGTGCCACAAAGTCCCTTTTTGCACCAATTGTTTGACCAATTTCAGTATGTAAATAAAATTGATGGTTGGTCTGATGGCTTAAGCTTCCTTACTCTTATGAAGTGTTGTCTTGAGTTCAAGCCCCCTTGCTTTTTTTTTTTTTTGTGTGAGTTATCTTCTAAGTGTTTTTAAATGTTATATTAAGAGTATTTTTTTCTCTTATTCCAGTGACTTGGCTACAAGCTTTTTTAGCTATTCTTTTATGTGTTTTTTATTATCTATTAATGTGTAAAAGCATTTTTTTTGTTTATAATATGATAATTGTTTTTAGGTTTGGTTCCATGCTTGCAATAAACCTAACTAATACCGAAAATATTCGTGTCAACTCGCCGAAGCAACACCCGTTTTTTTTTAATATGTTAGCTTGACGAAATTAGTTTTTGGGTTTAGTTTCGGCATCGTTACACATGTAGCTGATACCTCTTGAATTCGTATCGACTCACTGCTTCAATGTCCGTCTTTTACCGACCGAATAAGTGTCGTTCTAAATATGTTACTTGTTGGTATCAAAGGCTATATGAGTTTCAAATACTATTTTGTGTGTTTATTAATTTACTTTTAGGGTTAATTGAATATACTGGCAATAACCTGATCGATGGTGACTAAATTCGTGTAACTTGGATTATAAGTTGTATGTGTACGAATACTCTTTTAAGCCTTTACAAAATTAATTTTTATGTAGTCTTGATGCTGTAAAAAACATAAAAGATACCAACTGAATCGTGTCCTGCCGTCGCAACGCAGCAGGTTTGCCACCTAGTTTATACTGAGCATTAAATAATGTTAGTTTCGTTCTTATATACTAGTTTGGAAAATTTCTCAAACTAAAACGTGCACTGCATTTTATTCGACGTTTGGATCTCACACTATTGTAATCCATTTTTTAGACCGATATTAGTAGACGTTTTTATAGTAGTTGTAAATAATGGGGATATTAAAATATAATTTGATTCTATAAAGCTCAAGTAGTTGATCGATGTATTTTCAAAACCCTTTGCAAACCAAAGGATTCAAGATAGAATCTACTTAATATTACCCCAATCTAGCTTACCGGGGAATTATTGAAAAAATTAGAATTAAAAGAGATTTATTTATTATATTTGTATAAGGACTTATAACGTAATATTTAGATAGTTAACTTCAACGTATCTTAAAGTTTCTTATGTTATCAACCGCAATTTGTTGATCGACAATGAATCAAATACTCTAATAACACAATGAATCGTATGTAACATTCAAATCATTTCTTTCTTAAAAGAAGATCAATAATATGAAATCAAGACTTCATGAGCTAGAATAAAGTGCATTAATTATAAAAAAAGTATGATTAAAATAAGTTAATATAATACACATAAAATGCCAACATATAATTGCTTAATGTGTCGCAAGTAATTTGAGCTTCCATGCTGAGATGAAAGTGAGGATGATCATGCAAGCAAAAGCCGCATAAGAAAATGCAATCGAAAGGGCGCCCATTAGACAGAACTTTCGAGCCAAATGACATATAGGAGCCCAGCTGATTCCCGGTTTTTCAATACCTTTTAGTGCCACGAATCCAACACCAGTTGCCGCCGCACATCCAGATATCACCAATGTCATCATCACCTGCAAATTTTTTATTCAATACTAAAATACGGGCTTTCAAAGATTTTAATATATGTTTAGAACTCAAAAATGTTAATGTATTCTTTTACATCGAAATTGAAGGCAAACAAGCGACAATCTGCGCTGCTAGCCCTCAAACCATTCACGATGCAACAAGTGGAAGAAATTTAACAAGTTTTGTTGCGATTTAAATGTTACATAGGTTCCATTTTGTAGAATGAAAAAAAAAAATAAATCGCAAACAAGTGGATTTGCTTCACAATAATTTCTTGAACACAAACGAAAAACAACTACGCTATCAAAAATTGATCAGTTTAGCCTATCGTAATTAAGTTCTATATGTTTTAATTCGGTTGGTGGGCTATAATTAAAAATGGGTTAAACAAATTAGCTGGTTGAGTAGTTTGATTAAACAGGTTGATGGTCAACCTCTTTAATTAGAATTAGATGTGTTAAAACACATCAACCAACCCAAGAACACATCTTTTATTTTTAAGAGTTAGATATAGCAGTCCGAAACATGATATATGTTTTTTCATCTATATCTGACCTGGAAATAAAAATAAATCATGTTGTGAACTTACCACATCATGAATAAGCAAATTAAAATAGAAAGAAGATATATGTTCTGTATAAGAGCTTCTCGTTTTCTTGTAAACTAGAATCGAGGATAGTAGAGAGAAAACACATACTAGTGCATCTGCGACGAGTTTGTACCTAAAACACATCACATTATAAACATAAAATGTGTTAAAATCACAAATCATCTAACGTTGTATTCCAGTCATTAACATAAATTACTTCAACGCAGAAGAATAATTATAATGAGCTTTAGCAATCGGTATGTGGTCCAACATATAGATTTCTTGATTGCTAGTCATTATCGTGACAACTGAAGTTGCGGCAAACCCATGTGCCAAAACACGTAGAACAACATGTGCCACTTCCAGGATAAAGTTCCACCATGTAGTCGAAAAAAATCTCGTCATGGTTTCGTTCTTTATTGAAAAAGGAAAGAACACTATCTTTGGTTTTATGTGCACAAGTGTTAATTGATTTACATGAAAAGGAATGAAGCACATAAAACATATATGTAATTTATAGTTACGAAAATATAAAGATGATTGAAAACGTAATTGTAATGAATTAATCGTTATAAACAAAATTGTTTTAGTTGTTGCAATGAATTAAGTGATGGTGGGAACGTAACAAACTGTATATCACATATTTGGTATTGCAAAATGAGTTGGAGGATGCATAATTTTGCGCACTATTAGGAAACATTTTGTAAAGAGTATGATGCGTTTGGATGTTGTTTTCTTGATCATGTATTTTATCTCTATTTTTAAGGAAGGCGTGTGCTACATCTGGTAAAATACTATTATCTATACATAGACTAAAAGACGATTTTTGTGTTGCAACAAGTCGCGGACCAACATCCATGCACATCAATTTTTTTTAGTTTTTTTTCAGTTTTGATACCGATACCGTAACAAACAAAACGAAAATTGATTGAATTCGCACACTCGCCGCCTTAACGCCCGGGACCGATCAAGCTTGAGTTTTACCAATCCCGAATTTACAGCCCAACACCACCATGATGGTCCACTTCAGTTTATTATATTATTTTTTTTGTTTTAGTTGAAGAACCATAATGAACGTAACTGTAATCGGACGGATTCGGGTCGACTCACCAACTCAACGCTTGAGTTTAACCAACACCCGGAATTTATCAACCGAATAAATATAGTTTTAAACAACTTCCTTTTTTATATGTTAATTTGAGGAATTTATTTCTGGGATTTAACGTTTGGATTTCACTATATATGTTTATATCTTAAATAACATAGCTGATGGTTATGAATTCGCATTGACTCTCCATCTTATTGCTTTATTTTTACCAACATCCGGATTTCAATGCTCGTATTTACTAATGCCCAGGTTTTACTGTCCAATAAACATCATGTAAAATGTTTTATCTTTTGTTATATATGTTAATTCGACGAATTTATACTTTGGGTATAATTATTGTACCATTATGAACGAAACCGATACCCACCGAATATGCGTCAAATCGTCGCTGCAACGCAATGCTTGGGTTTTACTGACCGAATGAACATTGTTTTAAATATATTAATTTTATTGTAAGTATGTTAATTTGAGGAATATATTTTTTAGGTTTAGTTCCGGTATCACAAAAACACACAGCCACTACCAACTGTACGCTCGTGTTTTACCGACCAAATTCGCTGCATTGGATTAAAATTAAATTATATAACCTAATCGTGAGATTCTTAATGGCGTGAGGAAAAGTCTGTGGAAATAAATAAATAAGATTGAAGGTAAGTGTCAGGATCAGTTTTTAATATAAAATCAGACAAGAACAAATTGAATATTGAAGAACACTAATTAAAGCAGGTGGAATCTACAATAAGTAGTAAATTACTAAATAAGAAAACAAAGATCTGAAATAACTTTAAAATAATTTCTCGTTGGTTGTTCATTTAAAGCTTAGTACAAGGAATTAGGGTTTCAGACAAATGGAATGACGGTTATAATAAATTTTAGGTGAGTCGTCAGGGGTGTCCCATCAAGTTTAACAATCATTATATTTATAAGGACACCTGACAGCCTTCTAGTATGCATCGGCCAAATAGTCCTTTCAATCATGTCTTCATATTCACGAGCAAATCTTACTTTGCAAAGCATGTTACCTCAAGCAAGAAGACCCCTTGATCGTGAATAAATGTTCTCAGTGTCAGAATTGATCTTCATTATGATATTTGCTTGAGACCAATAAGATGCTCGTGATATATTTTCCTAGGATTAACTCCTAGACAAAATCCTTAACTCCCTACAAACAATATTGCGATTGTGTTATTAATTGCAACTCCATGCTCGACCCACACAAACACTTGTGATTCATGGTTAAGTCGTTGCTCAACATCAAGTTTTGCTCGGTACCAAAACTTGAAGCTTTGGGAAAACGTTTTGCTCAAAGTAGTGTTGAAAACACCTATATGTTATTGAAGACTTTGACATGCTTGGTAGCATAACTTATGCTTAAGGAAATACTATCATGCTCAGAGTGCATTGAGATGCTCGTATTTCATTCTTAGCTCATTTAGGGATGGTTGAGAATATTTCAATTATTCATAATCCACCATTGATTGAATCACCTTAGATGTAACCAAAAACACTTAAGATACTTACAACTTTCATAATACACATCAAAATCTTGAAAGAAATAAATTACATTACTTAAAAAGAAATGTATTACAATGAGTAAAGTCTACCACTTAATCCATTACACATCAAAGATTAAAATTTTGATACTATATTTGATGTCGGCTTCAAAATTTGACATCGTTAATATTTTGTCACAATGATAATTTTAATTATTCACTATTGTAATTTTAGTTAGTTTTGGTTTGTTATTTAGTTAGAGTGTTGGGTTGGTGTTTTATAATGTAATGGGCTTGGGTTGGTGGACATAAAGCCCAGCAAGCCCACCGAGCCTCCCACACTATAAAAGGGAGAAAACCTGACAGTTGAATTTGTAACTTTTGGTTTTTCAGGTTCTCTCACGAGAAACTGTCCGAACCACCGAAGAAATACAAGAAGTTATTTGGTGAATGCGTATGTTCATCTCTATATATTTCTACACTTTTCTTGTTCTAGGTTCGATTCGTACTTATCGGTTCAATTGATATCCGCTCCCTTGAACACATTAGATTCGAAACTTGATAGATCTGTACACCTTACGGGGACCTTCATAAAACAAAATTAGAAATTACTTCCAAAAGAAAAGTACAAAGGATTTAACATTTAAGTACATCATCAATTTGATTGTTCTTCTTTCCTTTAAAATTGTAACACCCCAACCTGAAAATGAGCTGAGGTGTCACAACGTACGTGTCAAGAGGTATACATAGACAGAAGACATAATTCCACTAGACGTCAATCTTCATAAGCATCCTAAAATTTATTTCTCTCTCAATCCCACCCAAAGTAACATGTGAACCTGTTGAGGGGAATATTTACGAAATGACCCGAATGCCTAGTACGAATGAAAGTCTCAACCAAACAAAAGATAACACATTATTAAGATAAAAAAATGGAAATTACTTCCAAAATCAAAGTACAAAAGATTTAACATTTAAGTACATCATCAATTTGATTGTTCTTCTTGTCCTTGAATCTGTAACACCCCAACCCGAAAATGAGCTGACGTGACACAACGTACGGGTACAAAGGTATATAGAGACAGGAGACATAATTCCACTAAACATCAATCTTCATAAGCATTCTTAAATTGATTTCACTCTCTCCATCCCACCCAAATTTACATGTGAACCTATTGAGGGAAAAGTTTACGGAATGCCCAGTACGGATGATAGGCTCAAACAAACAAAAGATAAAGATAACACATTATGAAGATATACAACAAAGAAAATTATATGATGCTAGATAAAGTAAGTCAATAAGTAAATCATATCTTACGGATGATACCCTTTAGCCGAAATATATAAAACATACTAGTGGGGCTACGTAGTCCTACAAAACTATATACCCAAATAGTGCGACGGGGGTGTTAGCATACACTCAGCCATCCACAAACATACCATTCACGTCCATATAATCTAGGATCGATCCATACGCCTCTTAATAGTTGTTGGCCACAATTTCACTTAAGTGTCAAATCCTAACCTAAGGCGGAAATGCCGGGACGTGAGCTGATTGTTCACAGCTCTTAAGATACTATCATGCAATAATTTAAAGTGGCAATATCTATATATTTAAATTAAATATTCAACAATTCCAAATAAAGTACTTAAATTAAATGTAAAGGCAACAAGATAATTAATAATTCAAAATATAAAACTACTTCTTGATTTATTTTCTTGATAATGTTTCTTCTAACATAAGCAATCCTACAATCTTCAGCAATCATGAATCAGTTCAAATGATAACCTGCATATGCATATAAAATAAAATAATTTTGTCAACACAATGTTGAGTGAGTAAAACACCTAGTTAATTTAAGATACAATATAATATAAAAACGCAAAACTGTTCCTATGAGATAAAACAATTAAGCTAATGAAAAAATAATGAGTATCGGTAAAACCGTTGCTTTGTGAAGTGGGCATTGGCTTCTACGACGGTCGTATGATCATACTATTACTGTGATAATGACAGACCTCTCCGAATGCGGACAACTAAGTGAATAAACATATAGCAGGTTAGGCAAGTAATCGATATGCATACAAGGTTAACAGTTTGCTAATGTGGATATTAAATAATAGGTAAATACAATACGATACGCATATGTCCCCAAAATGGTTAAAAATAAGTGAAAAGGGAGTGAATACTCACCTTATCAAATGTGCAAAGTGATAATGATTTGATAAGAAAAGGAGTAGATCACGTTCTTCGGGAATTACCGACGAGAAATCCTAAGTAACAATAATTGCGGAAATAATGATAAATTAAACAACAGATCTATAACTAGATAGCGACACGGGACTTTTATGATCATGAATTTTCTTGTGAAAATTATTTATTACTTAAAGTTATTGCCAACTTTATTACTTTGAGTTATTACTTTAACAAATAGTATATTTTAATTATGTAAAATTATACTTATAAATAAAATATTTAAATAAATATTTATAAAATTTTAGATAGATTATATAAAGAGATTTGATTTAAATGTTTATTTTAAACTAAAAATACGTTTAATGTATTTATATACATTTTTATTATTAATAAAGATTTCTTTTAAATTTGTATTGCAAATAAAATTACATTTATAGCAAATATAATTTTTTTTATAAAATACTTGAACTTATGCTATATTTTAATATGTTAATTAGCATGATAAATTTTAGATAAATATTTTAGATTAAAACCCTTTTTAAATATTAAACCTTTATCAATTTATAATAATGTTATATACATACATACACACACACATATATACATATATATGTGTGTGTGTGTGTTTGTGTGGTTTTTAACCAAGGTTCGGAAAATGACTAGTTAATGTGTCGTTTTGTAAAAAATATTGATTTATTATTATATATATAATATTAATAATAAAATTTATATGATTAATATATTAATATATAGCATAAAAGAATTGTTACCAAAAAAGAAACCCAAACGGGCCAGGGGTGGCTCGAACCCGCGCCCCTAGCCAAAGCAGAGTCTTGAACAAACACACACCAGCCATGTGCGCTGGTGTGTTGATTGATTATATGCTTAAACTGATTAATTTTAACCAGACAGCGCGAAAACCAAATTAGGCTAAGAACCCTAGAAAATCGAATCCGCCAACATGTAAATTGTTTTGCCAATTAACCATAGGTTTAATGATGAGTGAAACAAGACGAACACATCCATATAATACTTTACCTACAACGATGGTTAATAGATGGTTAATTAGACCCAATGGAAGCCGGCAAAGGCGATGATCAAGACGCTAGACAACGGCTAAGCTAGTATAATTAGTTATAGATGCTTCAAGGATCGTGTGAGAAGGTTTAATTGAATTATAATGGTGGTAATATGGTATATTATTATACAAGTTATGTCGGTTTGTTTAATAAATCAATAAGAATCAACGAGGTCTTATGTTCCTAATTAATCACATTGGTGAGGCCGGTTATGGCATGAGGATCAAGTATCACAAATCAATATAATACTTTGACAGAATTTGCAAATTGGTCCTCCAACAATAGAGATGGATACATGACCATGTTAAAGTAACGTGTAGGGTTAAATTGTATATGTTTCATAGTTAATTATATTATTAAATAAATATAATAAACAAATAAAAATAATAAAATAATAATTTGATAAACCTGATATTTTATTGATGCAATTTCCCAAACATAAAAATGGTTTGGGTAATGGTTAAAAAATATTACATGAGAAAAATATGAGTTGTTACAATATCCCCTATTTTTGGGAATTTCATCTCGAAATTAAAGAATACCATAACAAAACCAGTAAATTTTGAGGAAAGAAAACTTTAAATGTAATCTCAAAATTCATCAAAACACGAAACTTTAAGTAGTCGAAGTAACACTCCAAATGAATATCCAATAAGGACACTTATATATAGGATGTACCAGCGGTGTATCCAGCGTGTCCTTATAATCTATACAGTTGTACCGTTATCCCAACTACTTACGATTCTATATTATGACATACAATTGTACGTATTATGATTTTCATGCGAGGACTTTGATAATTATGTTCCGGACCATAGTTACTGTCATCGTCGTTTGCTCCACATGATTTGTCTCATCGTGTGGATTTACAAAATGTTTGAAAATATAATTTCAATAGTAAAATAGAAATATTTTGGGGAAAAGAGTTATAAGTGAGCATCTTTTAAATAAACAAAAATTTATAGTTTGGTTATTTATAGTGGGGAATTTTGTAAAATAACCCTTCGATAAACCTTTAAATAAGATTACAAGACGAATTTGTTAGGGCGGATAAGAATCGGAGAATAGACATCTAATTTAGGAGGTAGGATTAGCTTTATTCGAGAGACATAACAATAAGAAATAATAACTAGTACTTCAATAATTTATAAAAACGTCAATCCGAAAATTACTAAAGAGTCGATACAAAGCAAAAAATCAAAATTAAATAAGATATAATACGACGAGCGACAAAAGTCTTCTAGTAGCTTTAATCTTCAATTTCGCATGACTTGGAACCTTGGAACTTTAGCATCTTGAACGATTTGATCCATATGAGCTTCAGTAGGAGAGGTAGATTGATTCGGAATCGCTTGGATAAGTTGAGTTTGAACGGGTTGCAAGAGTGTTATTTGATTAGAGTATGTTCGATAAATCACGTCGGTGAGGCCGGTTAATGCATGAGGATCAAGAATCACAAATTAATTCCAAGTTTGCAACGTGTAAGTCCCGAATCTGGATCACTACAATATGATATCAACCCGAACACGATGTTAGTGCGGAATCCTAACAAAGTGGTGATTCAAGAACAATGATACAAAATAATAAATATGATGAACACGATGTAATACTCCAAATGCACACGATTATATTATTAAACCGTCTGGTACATGAGATTACACGTATTGCTCTCTAGATGGTGGCTCTCAAAGTTTTCAACTTCTCTCAATGTGAACAACCAACCAAAACCCTATACATGCATGTTTTATATATAGGGAACCAAACAACTAGTGTAACAATTCCGGCAAATTCAGGTATACCCTAGCCGGAATATACTATTTACGTGTTATTTAATATTGAATATATGAATTATAATGAGATTATACGAGTATATAAGATTCTCAGTACGAATTATACTTAAATGTACAACTAGTCGTATCGGAATTACGGTTAATCGATGAACGGTTATTGAAACCCGAACGAATCGGGAATTACATTATAGACGAAACATATAATGTTTAGTGATGTTTACGAAGTATTAAAGCTTCGGGATAAGTGAATTATAGCACAGAAAAAGGATTTCGATTTATTAGTACGTCGGTACGATAAACGAAACCTTTAACATCAAACCAAGCAAGAGACGATCGATCAAGCCGAAAAAGATGCACAATTACCGACAATACGATGTGTTAAGTCATTAAATGTCATGGTTTAAGTTTTTAAAGTTTTTTAAAATCAGTTTTATATAAATTTCATTTTTAAGCCGAAAAACGACCGTTTTGGCCTCGTTTTGAGCGGAATTAAACGTTTAACCGAGAAACGAACTGAACCAGATTATTCACAACATTATCCGGATTACACAATCCGAATGTGTGGCCTATATTTGAGATGTGGGCCCCACCCCACACCCTATCATGGACCGATCGGTCCACCTTAACCATAATAACATTTCATTTTCTTTTTTTAACATCCCAACCCCAACTTTCTCTCATCAATCTTCAACATTCATCCAAAGATCCAAGTTTTTAAGCAAGAAAACGAGGTATAGACCGAGTTATAATCGTGTTATTCTTCTTTTCTTGATTCATTTACAAGAAAATGAGGTTTCAAGTGAAATATGGGTGAAAACCCGAGATGAAACCGATTCTTGGAGGATCAAGTGATGTATACAAGTTATACAAAGGATCTTGGTCCAAGAAAGTAGTTAAAAGAGTCAAAAACGAATTTTTACGGTTAAAATCTTTGTTTTGATGTTTTAATCGAAACCATGAAAGAAATGGCTTGATTGTGGGTATAACTTGCTTGGTGTGGTGTTGTTGTGCTTGTAGGTGTTGTATCTAGTGGCTAGCAAAGGCTAGAAACCAAGATCTTTGCGATCTAACGCTAGAAACACAAGGTAGTTCGGTTTTTCGTATGGTTTATGTGATTTGGACAGATTGTGGTAGACTTAGATTTGGGTCACGAAATTTCACAGAGATGATCTACACATGAAAATATGAGATCTGTGAATTTTTGGTAATATTTGGATAAAGGATGAATATTTGGTGAATTTAATGCTCGGTTTTGGCCAAAAATGGTGAAAAATAGCTAAACATCATGAAAAATTCTGGAAAATTTAAGATAAGCTTTTTATAATATATAAAAGTCACACACAAAATTTCAGGTTCATTGGAGAAATCTAAGTAGGCTTTTCGGTAAAACGAGTTCTAGGGATTTCTAGCTCGGTTTTGGTAAAAATGGCATGAAAAATGAGTTTTTGGTTCTGGAAAAATTACAGGGAACTATTTGGGTGACAGGGGTCATCCCAGAAAAATTTGGGATTTTTCGAAGGTCGTTTGGTATTTTCGACATATTTGGTGTTTAAATGACGTTTAAAAATGGCTAAATAAATTTTAGATATAAAAATTAATTCTGGAAAAATTTTATAAAATTCCTTACTTTCAAAATATGGTTTGTACAAAATTTCAAGGTCCGAGAATAAAAGGATATTTATTTGTGCTAAATGGAACTTAAAAACAAACTTTTAAAGCTTAAAACGAGTAAACCGGCGAAGTTCGCCTAAGCGAGCTGACTGGCGTTTGAAAACCTTAAAAATGGATGATTTTTATGAAACTAAGTTAATCAAGTAAAAATAAATCATCCGAAAATAATTCGAATGATTTGGGTAATTTTACCCGACTTAACCGTTTCCGGTGTATTAAAGGCGGAAACGGGCCCCGCGGCCAAACAGGGTGTCTAACCGAGCTCTAATTTCACCACTTTAATGAAAATATCAATAACAACTATTTTCAGGTCGTGTGTGGTCAAACTCATTTTTTTGAAAACATAACGACGGATAACCGTGCTAGGCACGCAAAACGAGAAAACAAACTAACGGTAGTTTTGACTAAAGAACTCTAAGTGATATCACAATCTAAGTCCTGAAAAGTATTTCGGGGTTAACATTGTCCCCAGATCGTGTACGGTACTGGGTTAACAGTGTCCCTAGACGTACCGGTTAACACGAATTTAAGTTATATTGATAGAAATTGTGTAGTAACGATTTGGGGGATCGTATTACAGATCTGTACAAGTAGCCGTGCACCGTAGTACATCTTGCTCACAAGAAGGTGAGTTTTCACGAGCCCCTTTTTATTGAACTGTTTTAAATATTTTCCCGGGGCGGAAAGCATGTTTTTATCAAAGTGTTTAAGTACATGCCGATCGCATGGAAATCAATGTATTTATATAATGTTTATTGTACGGGAATCGTACGGTAATGTATTAAGATGGTAATTGTCTGGGTTGCTAATATTGTAAGGCCCGAAACAGTGTTCTGGGTTAACAGTGTCCCCAGAGGTTATTAAATGTATTTCTGGGTTAACAGTGTCCCCAGAGGCTATTAAATGTATTTCTGGGTTAACAGTGTCCCCAGAGGTTATTAAATGTATTTTTGGGTTAACAGTGTCCCCAGAGGTTATTAAATGTGTTTCTGGGTTAACAGAGTTTTCACTTGTAGGCTCAACATAATTACATCATTAATTTATGATTATTAAAATGATTTGTCATGGTTTACTTAAATTAGTGAAACTCACCAACTATTCGTAGTTGACCCGTTTTCTTTACATGCTTTCTAGGTACACCAAAATTGGAATGAATGATACATGCTTGCTGATGTGTGCTATTTTGTGGAAGCTTAAGAGTCTATATTTTGTTTTAAATATGTTAATGTACTATCGGTAAAACTTATGTGATAACACCTAGATGGTAACGAAACTCGGAACAATGTAATTCGTTTAAATTAATGTAGTGGTGTTTTCTTTATAAGCAATGCTGTTGATATCAGATGTGTCTGTTGCATCCCGTGTACGTTTCCGCTGCAGTTACGGGGTGTTACAGAACTTGGTATCAGAGCCATTGGTTATAAAGAATTAGGATGTCTTTAAAAGATACCTAAAATATAACCAGTAGCTCAAGTATTATAGGATCTGAATATCAACTAATAATTTATTGTGACGAGATTGGGATGAACTTGGATGGACAAGTGGGTTATTATGGTCCGGAACATAATAACAGACTTGTCTGCACGAGGGAATTCAGGGAAAGTCACGGGGGACTTTAATAGGTAAAATTGGCAACATACGTGCAAATATGTGATAATATTGTTAAGTGGTCAAGTTGTATAAGTAAGTGTATATTAATTTGATTATGATTTACACTATGGAAAGAACTATATGTTTGTTAACTTGTGTGCAGGTAAAATGTCAAGAACTCCTAGTTTGTCGATTGAGGAGGACCCGGAGGAGGTCAGCTCCGGGGACTCTGGGAGCCCACTCGTAGCATCTAGCACAGAGCCTAGCGAGGCTAGCCTTAGGAGTTCCGGCCAGTCCTCCCCAGCTAGGATTGCCAGATCCCCTACCCCATCCGCACCACAGGCCGCCCCTGCACCCCCCAGATTCGGACCCCGCCTCACGGCGCGGATCAGTATCCCACATGTCCGACCTACCTCGCCCCCACCCAGACCTGCTACCCGCAGGGGCGAGTCCTCCCGCTCTCAGCCCGAGCCTGCGACTCCACCTGTGTGGGGTCTTCCTAGACAGGAACGGGACGCGGCGGCCTGGCTCCGAGTGCTCACCGAACAGGTGAATGAGCACTCCGCCGCCCTGACGGTGGGAGTCCAGAGGAGGATGTACTTGGGGGATTGCATACTGGACCATCAGTATGCGATTGCCCAGCTGAAGAGGGAGTGCTCATACTCCCAATGGATGCTCGGCCGGATGGAGATGCGGGTCCGGGTTATGATGGCTGTGTTGGTGGTGTTGGTGGCGATATTGGTGGGGTTGGTTTACCACCGTGTTTAGTTGTGTTGGGATGGGAATAGACAGGGACCGCTTTTTGATACGTTGTGTAAGTAGTTAGTGGTGATGCTAACATGGAGTGAATCTTGTTTAGTTATAATACAACCACTGGCCCTTAGGGGGGGTCTTTTTTGGGGCATATCAGTATAGATACTTTTGGGTATCATTCAAGCACTGACCCGTTGCGGGTTATGTTGAGATGATGCCGACATAGGCCCTACGTATGAAAACTTAACTAATGTAATAGAGACAGGAAAGTAATATGAACGGATGTTTGTGTAACATGTACTAACGTTTATTAATGAATGGAATGTTTGTTGTGTTTTAGGATTGGAACTTGTATTGATTATATATATTTTCTTGATGTTGTGTAGAATGGCACCAAAACGTTCAGCCCAATTGTCGGAAGTGGACGTGAGACGTCTGATTGCTCGCCAGTTGGAGGCGGCGATACCGGATATAGTATCGCACATCGCCGCCAGTATTAACAATTCGACCAATCCAACCCCTCCGAGCAATCAAACGACCACCAATAATAACGGGGAACAAAATGCTAATCCTCCACAAAACGATAACACGATTCCGAGTAATGACGTACCGCCTACGGTGGTCGCTACAGACAGTAATGGCCCTATACCTACTGTAGAGACGAACCGTACTGAAACGATTCCTGCATCCAGGGGATGTTCGATCAAAGACTTTATGTTATGCAAACCTCTAGAGTTTAGCGGGTCTGAAGGACCAAATGGGTTAGTTAAATGGATCGAGAAAATAGAATCCGTTGTGAACATCAGCAACTGCCCCGAGGATTGTGTCGTTAAGTACGCCACCTGCACACTCACGGACCATGCCTTGACATGGTGGAACACCATAGTGCAGACTCGCGGTCAGGCGACGACAAACCGCATGACCTGGACAGAGCTCAAGGCTCTTGTATTGGAACATTTCTGCCCGAGAAACGAATTGCAGAAATTAGAAAATGAATTGTGGAATCTGGAGATGCAGGGGACGGACCACTTGGGTTATACGAACCGGTTTAATGAGTTGGCGCGATTGGTACCATGGATGGTCACCCAGAGTCGAAGAGGGTGGAGCGTTATATTTGGGGACTAACTCCAGTAGTAAGGAGTATAGTCAATTCTGGGGGACACCAGACGTATGAGAGTGCGGTGACACAAGCTGGTATCGTCACGTATGATTTCGTAAGAAGCGGGTCACTGAAGGTGACGGGAGAATCCGCTGGGGGAAAGCGGAGTTCGCATGACCATAGGAGCCGGGAAAAACAGCAAAGTAAACGTGCTAGGCCCACTGCCCAGAACTACGCCATGACTAGTTCGGGCGGAAGGCAGGAACCACAGACAAGGATGTTTTCCAGGTGTGGGAAATGCGGTTACCAACATGGTGGCGAGTGCAGGGTGGTAGTGTGCCATCGGTGTGGCAGGGAAGGGCACTACGCACCGAGATGTAGGACAAACCTGAACACTCTGAACCGGCAACCACAACCTATCCGTGCGCAGCCAATTAGGAACCAACCAACCCAACAGCAAAACCCGCAAGGAAGTCAAATGGTGACCACTAGCCGTGCTTGCTTTGAGTGCGGCGGCATAGATCACTTCAAGAAAAACTGTCCGAAGCTGAACCAGGGAGGGAATGGGAGGCAAACTATGGGCCAGGCATCGTCGTCCAATCCGGCGTGAGGCCGAGCATTCGTGATGGGGGCGAACGAAGCACGCCAGGACCCCAGCGTAGTGACAGGTACATTTCTCGTCTATGATCATTACGCTTCTGTATTATTTGATACGGGTGCCGACAGAAGTTTTGTCTCCGTTAAATTCCTGTCGATAGCAAACCAGCCGATTAGTGAAACTATAGAACCTTACACCGTAGAAGTCGCTAACGGTAAAACCATGATAGTTAATCGGATAGTTCGGAATTGCCCTTTTATTCTGAACGAACAATCCTTTCTGATTGACTTGTTACCGGTAGAATTGGGTAGTTTTGATGTGATAGTGGGAATGGATTGGTTAGCACGTAACAAAGTAGAAATAAACTGTGAAAAGAAAATCGTCAAGATCCGGGTGTCGGATGACGAGGAGGTATTAGTGCAAGGAGAAAAATCCGGCACCATGATACCATTTATATCCCACCTCAAGGTGTTAAAATATATACGTCAGGGATGTGTGGCGTATCTAGCGAGCCTGACGGCCACTGATTCTGAGGAAAAACGGGTGGACGATATTCCCGTGGTACGCGAATTTCCACAAGTTTTCCCAGAGGAACTTCCTGGATTACCGCCAACCCGACAGGTCGAATTCAGAATCGACTTATTACCTCAAGCTGGCCCTGTTGCTAAGGCGCCCTACCGACTTGCACCATCCGAGATGAAAGAACTGTCCAATCAGTTGCAAGAATTGTTGGATAAAGGATTTATACGTCCTAGTTATTCCCCGTGGGGTGCACCGGTACTATTCGTGAAAAAGAAGGACGGGAGCCTTAGAATGTGCATTGATTACAGGGAGTTGAACAAGTTGACAATCAAAAATAGGTATCCTCTCCCCCGAATCGATGATCTGTTCGACCAACTACAAGGTGCGAGCTACTTCTCAAAAATAGATCTTAGATCGGGATACCATCAGGTTAAAATTCAGGAGGAGGATATCCCAAAAACCGCATTCCGGACTCGCTACGGCCATTACGAGTTCTTAGTTATGCCTTTCGGGCTAACAAATGCGCCAGCAGTGTTCATGGATCTCATGAATCGAGTCTGTAAACCCTACCTCGACAAAATCGTCATCGTGTTTATTGACGACATTTTGATATACTCGAAGAGTAAAGAAGAGCACGAGCAACACTTAAGATTAATTTTAGAGCTTCTAAATCAGGAGAAGTTGTATGCAAAATTCTCCAAGTGTAACTTCTGGTTACAAGAAGTGCAATTTCTTGGTCACGTTATAAATCACCAAAGAATACACGTTGATCCAAGTAAGGTTGAAGCAGTTAAGAATTGGCAAGCGCCTAAATCGCCAAAGGAAATCCGCCAATTCTTGGGCTTAGCTGGATACTATCGTCGATTTATAGAGAACTTTTCCAGCATCGCCCAACCTTTAACCCTTTTGACCCAAAAGGATCGAAAGTATGAATGGGGTGAAGAGCAGGAAACGGCGTTTCAAACGCTAAAACAAAGATTGTGCCAAGCGCCAATCTTAAGTCTCCCCGATGGAGACGATGGTTTTGTCGTGTATTGTGACGCATCCCGGAGAGGGTTAGGATGCGTGTTGATGCAAGATAATAAGGTTATAGCCTATGCTTCTCGACAGTTAAAAATACACGAGAAAAATTACACTACTCATGACTTAGAACTGGGAGCAATTATCTTTGCACTTAAAATCTGGAGACACTATCTCTACGGTACAAAGTGCACCATCTTCACCGATCATAAAAGTTTGCAACACATATTCGATCAGAAAGAACTGAATATGAGGCAACGAAGATGGGTCGAGTTTTAAGCGACTATGACTGTGACATCCGTTATCACCCCGGCAAGGCTAACGTCGTAGCCGATGCCTTGAGTAGGAAGGATCGTGTTAAGCCATTGTGAGTGCGAGCGCTGGGGATGATAGTCCAGTCGAACCTTTCGGATTTGATTCGAGTCGCTCAACGCGAGGCGTTAAAAGAGGAACAATTGGAAAAAGAGGGACTTTACGGTAACGAGAAGAATTTCGAACAGCGCGTGGACGAAATTCTCTATTTCAAAAATCGGATTTGGATCCCGACCCTCCATGACCTTCGTGAATTAATCATGGACGAAGCGCATAAATCGAAATATTCCATACATCCGGGATCGGATAAGATGTACAAGGATGTGAAGGAGTTCTACTGATGGCCGGGTATGAAAAAGGATATAGCCACATACGTCGGCAAGTGTACGACGTGTGCGAGGGTTAAGGCGGAGCACCAGAAACCTTCGGGAATGTTACAACAACCGGAAATTCCTGAATGGAAGTAGGAGCAGATCACGATGGATTTTGTGACACATCTCCCCAAGACGTCCCGAGGACATGATGCAATTTGGGTAGTCGTGGATCGATTAACCAAATCGGCACATTTTATTCCGATTAGAAATAATTATAACACCGAGAGACTTGCGCAGATTTATATAAATGAAATTGTGTCTCGTCATGGGATACCCATCTCAATCATCTCCAATCGGGATAGCCATTTCACCTCCAAGCTTTGGCAAGCTGTGCAAGAAGCGCTGGGAACACGTATTAATCTAAGCACAGCTTACCACCCTCAGACCGACGGTCAGTCTGAGAGGACCTTTCAAACCCTGGAGGATTTGCTTCGTGCATGCGTACTGGATTTTAAGGGAAATTGGGATCAACATCTCCCGCTCGTTGAATTTTCCTATAATAACAGTTACCATAGCAGTATAAAAGCAGCACCGTATGAAGCATTGTATGGTCGAAAATGCCGATCACCACTCTGCTGGACTGAAGTGGGCGACACACAGGTTATTAGATCAGATCTGGTCCAGGAAACGACCAGCAAAATCCTTGAAATTAAAAACAATCTGAAGGCCGCGCGGGATCGGCAGAAGAGTTATGCCGATACCCGTAGAAAACCGTTATCATTCGAGAAAGGTGATAAAGTGTATTTGAAAGTATCACCGTGGAAGGGTGTGGTTAGATTTGGAAAGGCGGGGAAGTTAGCCCCTAGATACATTGGACCATTCGACATTACTGCAAAAATCGGCCCCATAGCATACCGATTAGAACTGCCTGATGAACTGAATGCAGTTCACAATGTGTTTCACGTGTCGAACTTGAAAATGTGTCTGTCGGATGAGACATCGGCGTTACCCTTAGAGGGTGTCCAAATAAGTGATAAACTCAACATTGTAGAGGAACCCATAGAAATAGTAGACGGGAAAATCAAGCAACTTAGACACAATAAGATCTCGTTGGTCAAAGTTAGATGGAACTCGCAACGAGGCCCAGAATATACATGGGAACGAAAGGACGAATTTCGGAAGAAATACCCCCACCTATTTCCGCAAAAGGAAATAGTTGATGCGTAAAATTTCGAGGACGAAATTTTTGTAACGGGGGGAGAATGTAACAATTCCGGCAAATTCAGGTATACCCTAGCCAGAATATACTATTTACGTGTTATTTAATATTGAATATATGAATTATAATGAGATTATACGAGTATATAAGATTCTCAGTACGAATTATACTCAAATGTACAACTAGTCGTATCGGAATTACGATTATAAACGAAACATATAATGTTTAGTGATGTTTACGAAGTATTAAAGCTTCGGGATAAGTGAATTATAGCACAGAAAAAGGATTTCGATTTATTAGTACGTCGGTTACGATAAACGAAACCTTTAACATCAAACCAAGCAAGAGACGATCGATCAAGCCGAAAAATATGCACAATTACCGACAATACGATGTGTTAAGTCATTAAATGTCATGGTTTAAGTTTTTAAAGTTTTTTTAAATCAGTTTATATAAATTTCATTTTTAAGCCGAAAAACGACCGTTTTAGCCTCGTTTTGAGCGGAATTAAACGTTTAACCGAGAAACGAACTGAACCAGATTATCCACAACATTATCCGGATTACACAATCCGAATGTGTGGCCTATATTTGAGATGTGGGCCCCACCCCACACCCTATCATGGACCGATCGGTCCACCTTAACCATAATAACATTTCATTTTCTTTTTTTAACATCCCAACCCCAACTTTCTCTCATCAATCTTCAACATTCATCCAAAGATCCAAGTTTTTAAGCAAGAAAACGAGGTATAGACCGAGTTATAATCGTGTTATTCTTCTTTTCTTGATTCATTTACAAGAAAATGAGGTTTCAAGTGAAATATGGGTGAAAACCCGAGATGAAACCGATTCTTGGAGGATCAAGTGATGTATACAAGTTGTACAAAGGATCTTGGTCCAAGAAAGTAGTTAAAAGAGTCAAAAACGAATTTTTACGGTTAAAATCTTTGTTTTGATGTTTTAATCGAAACCATGAAAGAAATGGCTTGATTGTGGGTATAACTTGCTTGGTGTGGTGTTGTTGTGCTTGTAGGTGTTGTATCTAGTGGCTAGCAAAGGCTAGAAACCAAGATCTTTGCGATCTAACGCTAGAAACACAAGGTAGTTCGGTTTTTCGTATGATTTATGTGATTTGGACAGATTGTGGTAGACTTAGAGTTGGGTCACGAAATTTCACAGAGATGATCTACACATGAAAATATGAGATCTGTGAATTTTTGGTAATTTTTGGATAAAGGATGAATATTTGGTGAATTTAATGCTCGGTTTTGGCCAAAAATGATGAAAAATAGCTAAACATCATGAACAATTCTGGAAAATTTAAGATAGGCTTTTTTTAACATATAAAAGTCACACACAAAATTTCAGGTTTATTGGAGAAGTCTAAGTAGGCTTTTCGGTAAAACGAGTTCTAGGGATTTCTAGCTCGGTTTTGGTAAAAATGGCATGAAAATTGAGTTTTTGGTTCTGGAAAAATTACAGGGAACTATTTGGGTGACAGGGGTCATCCCAGAAAAATTTGGGATTTTTCGAAGGTCGTTTGGTATTTTCGACATATTTGGTGTTTAAATGACGTTTAAAAATGGTTAAATAAATTTTAGATATAAAACTTAATTCTGGAAAAATTTTATAAAATTCCTTACTGTCAAAATATGGTTTGTACAAAATTTCAAGGTCCGAGACTAAACGGATATTTATTTGTGCTAAATGGAACTTAAAAACAAACTTTTAAGCTTAAAACGAGTAAACCGGCGAAGTTCGCCTAAGCGAGCTGACTGGTGTTTGAAAACCTTAAAAATGGATGATTTTTATGAAACTAAGTTAATCAAGTAAAAATAAATCATCCGAAAATAATTCGGATGATTTGGGTAATTTTACCCGACTTAACCGTTTCCGGTGTATTAAAGGCGGAAACGGGCCCCGCGGCCAAACAGGGTGTCTAACCGAGCTCTAATTTCACCACTTTAATGAAAATATCAATAACAACTATTTTCAGGTCGTGTGTGGTCAAACTCATTTTTTGAAAACATAAAGACGGATAACTGTGCTAGGCACGCAAAACGAGAAAACAAACTAACGGTAGTTTTGACTAAGAACTCTAAGTGATATCACAATCTAAGTCCTGAAAAGTATTTCGGGGTTAACATTTTCCCCGGATCGTGTACGGTACTGGGTTAACACGAATTTAAGTTATATTGATAGAAATTGTGTAGTAACGATTTTGGGGATCGTATTACAGATCTGTACCAGTAGCCGTGCACCGTAGTACATCTTGCTCACAAGAAGGTGAGTTTTCACGAGCCCCTTTTTATTGAACTGTTTTAAATATTTTCCCGGGGCGGAAAGCATGTTTTTATCAAAGTGTTTAAGTACATGCCGATCGCATGGAAATCAATGTATTTATATAATGTTTATTGTACGGGAATCGTTACGGTAATGTATTAAGATGGTAATTGTCTGGGTTGCTAATATTGTAAGGCCCGAAACAGTGTTCTGGGTTAACAGTGTCCCCAGAGGTTATTAAATGTATTTCTGGGTTAACAGTGTCCCCAGAGGCTATTAAATGTATTTCTGGGTTAACAGTGTCCCCAGAGGTTATTAAATGTATTTCTGGGTTAACAGTGTCCCCAGAGGTTATTAAATGTGTTTCTGGGTTAACAGAGTTTTCACTTGTAGGCTCAGCATAATTACATCATTAATTTATGATTATTAAAATGATTTGTCATGGTTTACTTAAATTAGTGAAACTCACCAACTATTCGTAGTTGACCCGTTTTCTTTACATGCTTTCTAGGTACACCAAAATTGGAATGAATGATACATGCTTGCTGATGT
>NW_027503686.1:0-25567 GCF_021521415.1 Bidens hawaiensis
TAATGCAAAATAAAAAGGTCATAGCCTATGCGTCTCGACAGTTAAAAGTTCATGAGAAAAACTACACTACTCATGACTTGGAACTGGGAGCAGTCATCTTTGCACTTAAAATCTGGAGACACTATCTCTACGGTACAAAGTGCACCATATTCACTGATCATAAAAGTTTGCAACACATATTCGATCAGAAAGAACTGAATATGAGGCAACGAAGATGGGTCGAGTTGCTGAGTGACTATGACTGTGACATACGATATCACCCCGGCAAGGCTAACGTTGTAGCCGATGCCTTGAGTAGAAAGGATCGAGTCAAGCCACTACGTGTGCGAGCGTTGGGGATGATAGTCCAGTCGAACCTTTCAGATTTGATTCGAGTCGCTCAACGCGAGGCGTTGAAAGAGGGCCAATTGGATAAAGAAGGACTTTACGGAATGAGAAGAATTTCGAACAGCGTGTGGACGAAATTCTTTATTTCAAAAATCGGATTTGGATCCCGACCCTCCATGACCTTCGTGATTTGATCATGGATGAAGCACATAAATCGAAATATTCCATACATCCGGGATCAGATAAAATGTACAAGGATGTGAAAGAATTTTACTGGTGGCCAGGTATGAAAAAGGATATAGCCACATACGTCGGCAAGTGTACGACGTGTGCGAGAGTTAAGGCGGAACACCAGAAACCCTCGGGAATGCTACAACAGCCGGAAATTCCCGAATGGAAGTGGGAGCAGATCACAATGGATTTTGTGACACATCTCCCCAAGACACCCCGAGGTCATGATGCGATTTGGGTAATCGTGGATCGATTAACCAAATCGGCACATTTTATTCCAATTAGGAATAAATATAACACTGAGAGACTTGCGCAAATTTATATAAATGAAATAGTGTCTCGTCATGGCATCCCCATCTCGATCATCTCCGATAGGGATAGCCATTTCACCTCCAAACTTTGGCAAGCTGTCCAAGAAGCATTGGGAACACGTATTGACCTAAGCACAGCTTACCACCCTCAGACCGATGGCCAGTCTGAGAGGACCATTCAAACTTTGGAGGATTTGCTTCGTGCTTGCGTACTGGACTTTAAGGGAAATTGGGATCAACATCTCCCACTCGTTGAATTTTCCTATAATAACAGTTATCACAGCAGTATAAAGGCAGCACCTTATGAAGCATTGTATGGGCGGAAGTGCCGATCACCACTTTGCTGGTCTGAAGTGGGTGACCCGCAGGTCATTAGATCGGATCTGGTCCAGGAGACGACCAGCAAGATTCTTGAAATTAAGAACAACCTGAAAGCCGCGCGGGATCGGCAGAAGAGTTATGCCGATACCCGTCGGAAACCGTTGTCGTTTGAGAAGGGCGAAAAGGTATATTTAAAAGTATCACCGTGGAAGGGTGTGGTTAGATTTGGCAAGGCGGGGAAGTTAGCCCCGAGATATATTGGACCATTCGATATTATTGCAAAAATCGGTCCTGTAGCTTACCGATTAGAACTGCCTGATGAATTAAGTGCAGTTCATAACGTGTTTCATGTGTCGAATTTAAAAAGATGCCTGGCGGATGAGACATCGGTGTTACCCTTAGAGGGCGTTCAAATAAATGATAAGCTTAACTTCGTAGAGGAGCCCATTGAAATAGTGGACGGTAAGATCAAGCAACTTAGACACAATAAGATCTCGTTGGTCAAAGTTAGATGGAATTCGCAACGAGGCCCAGAATTTACTTGGGAACGAAAGGATGAATTTCGGAAGAAATACCCCCACCTATTTCCTCAAAAGGAAGTAGTTGACGCGTAAAATTTCGAGGACGAAATTTTTATAACGGGGGGAGAATGTAACGATTCCGGCAAATCCAGGTATACCCTAGCCGGAATATACTATTTACGTGTTATTTAATATTGATTATATGAGTTATAGCACATTGATACGAATATATATGGTTCACAGTATGAATCATACTCAATTATATAGTGAATCGTATTGGAATTACAATTAATCAATGATCGGTTATTAAAACCCGAACGAATCGGGAATTACATTATAGACGAAGTATATAATGTTTAGTGATATTTACGAGGTATTAATGCTTCGGGATAAGTAAATTATAGCACAGAAAAAGGATTTCGATTTATTAGTACGTCGGTACGATAAACGAAACCTTTAACACCAAACCAAGCATGAGACGATCAATCAAGCCGAAAAAGATGCTTAATTATTAATAATATGATGTTTTAATGTCATGGGTTAAGTTTTTAAAGTTTTTAAATCAGTTTTAGGTAAATTTTATTTTTAACCCGAAAAACAACCATTTTAGGCTTGTTTTAAGCCGAATTACGAGTTTAAACGAGAAACGAACTGAACCAGATTATCCACAACATTATCCGGATTGCGTAATCCGAATATGTGGCTTAGGATGGATTTGTGGGACCCACCCCCCACCCATATGGTGGACCGATCGGTCCCTTTACATCCATAATCAATTCATTTTTCTTTTTTTTTCACATCAATTCTCTCAAACCCTCTCAACCTTCAAACATCCATCCATTTTCTTGATCTCCAACCAAAGATTTGAAGGTATAAAACATGTTTTTATGGTTGATTCTTGGTTTTGATTCTATAATATGGAGAAAAGGAGGTTTCATGTGAAAAATGGGTGAAAAACCGAGATGAAACCGATTCTCGTGTGATCAAAGGATGTATACAAGCTATACAAAGGATCTTGATCCAAGTAATTAGTTAAAAGTGTTTAGAATGAATTTTTACGGTTGAAATCTTGTCAAATGAATTTTCCATGTGAAAGACGGGTGAAAATCCGAGATGAAACCGACTCTTGCATGACCAAGAGATGTATACAAGTTATACAAGGGATCTTGGTCCAAGAAATGAGTAAAAAGAGTCGAGAACGGATTTTTACGGTCAAAATCGTTGTTTTGATGTTTTAACCGACACTAGGAAAGAAATGGCTTGATTGTGGGTATAACTTGCTTGGTGTGGTGTTGATGTGCTTGAAAGTGTTGTATCTAGCGGCTAGCAAAGGCTAGAAACCGAGATCCTTGCGATCTAAAGCTAGAAAACACAAAATAGTTCGGTTTTCGTGTGTTTATGAAAAATGGACAGATTGTTGTGTGCTTAGAGTTGGGTCACGAAATTTCACAGAGATGATCTACACATGAAAATATGAGATCTGTGAATTTTTGGTAATTTTTGGATAAAAGATGAATATTTGGTGAATTTAATGCTCGGTTTTGGCCAAAAATAGTGAAAAATAGCAAAACATGATGAAAAATTCCGGAAAATTTATGATAAGTTTTTTATAACATATAAAAGTCACCCACAAAATTTGAGCTCAGTTGGAAAAGTCTAAGTAGGCTTTTCGGTGAAACGAGTTCTAGGGCTTTCTAGCTCGGTTTTGGGTGAAAATGGCTTGAAAAATAAGTTTTAAATTCTGGAAAAATTCCAGAAAGTTATGAGGATGATAGAGATCATCCCAGAAAAATTTGGTATTTTTCTAAAGTGTTTTGGTATTTTTGATATATTTAGTGTTTTAATAAGATCTAAAAATAGATAAATAAATGTAAATATAGGAAAATAAATCTGGGAAAATTCCAGAAAGTTATGAGGATGATAGAGATCATCCCAGAAAAATTTGGGATTTTTCTAAAGTGTTTTGGTATTTTTGATATATTTAGTATTTTAATAAGATCTAAAAATAGATAAATAAATGTAAATATAGGAAAATAAATCTGGAAAAATTCCATAAAGTTATGAGGATGATAGAGATCATCCCAGAAAAATTTGGGAGTTTTCTAAAGTGTTTTGGTATTTTTGATATATTTAGTATTTTAATAAGATTTAAAAATAGATAAATAAATGTAAATATAAGAAAATAAATCTGGAAAATTTTTACAAAATTCCTTACTGTCAAATTAAGTTTTGTCCAAAATTTCAAGACCCGAGACTAATCGGGTAATTATTTGTGCTAAAAAGAACATAAAAACAAGTTTTTAAAGCTTAAAACGTGTAAACCGGCAAAGTTCGCATAAGCGAGCTGACTGGTACACGAAAACTCTAAAAAATGGACTATTTCATAAATCTAAGTAAATTAAGTAAAAATAAATCATCCGAAAATAATTCGGATGATTTGGGTAATTTTACCCGATTATACCGTTTCCGGCACCGAAATACCGGAAACGGGCCCCACGGCCAAACGGGGTGTCAAACCGAGCTATAATTTCATCACCTTAACTAAATTGACTGTCAAACTCTAAGCAATGTCACAATCTGAGTCCTTAGAAGTGTCACGGGGTTAACATTGTCCCCGAATCGAGTACAGTACTGGGTTAACAATGTTCCCAGATGTACCGATTGATACGTATTTAAGTTATGGGAATTATATAGTAACGACTAGATATTATATTACAGATCCAGGCACGTAGCTGTTCCTTATATTACTCACCGTCTCACAAAAAGGTGAGTTTTCACGAGCCCCTTTTAATGAATTGTTTTAATTATATTTTCCCGGGGCGGAAAACATGTCTTATTTAAAGTATTTAAGTACATACCGATCGTATGGAAATACTTGTACATTTATATATATATGGACTGATGCACAGAATATATAAAATGTTTATCATGTGTTATTGTTCTGGGGTAACATAGTTCCCAGGGGTTATTATTGTTCTGGGGTAACATAGTTCCCAGGGGTTATTATTGATCTGGGGTAACATAGTTCCCAGGGGTTATTATTGATCTGGGGTAACATAGTTCCCAGGGGTTATTATTGATCTGGGGTAACATAGTTCCCAGGGGTTATTATTGTTCTGGGGTAACATAGTTCCCAGGGGTTATTATTGATCTGGGGTAACATAGTTCCCAGGGGTTATTATTGTTCTGGGGTAACATAGTTCCCAGGGGTATTTATTGTTCTGGGGTAACATAGTTCCCAGGGGTTATTATTGTTCTGGGGTAACATAGTTCCCAGGGGTATTTATTGTTCTGGGGTAACATAGTTCCCAGGGGTTATTATTGTTCTGGGGTAACATAGTTCCCAGAAAGTTAATGGAAATGTTCTGGGGTAACATAGTTCCCAGCATGATTATATTGCTAATAAATGGTTATTAAAATGATTTGTCAGTGTTTATTTAAATTAGTGAAACTCACCAACTATTCGTAGTTGACCCGTCTTCTTTACATGTTTTCTAGGTATGCCCAAGTTGGATTGATTAAAGTGTGCTTAACTATCTGTGCTACCTGTTGGAAGCTCGCTGCTCTATGTTTTGTAATGAATTTATTAATGTCTTATCGGTAAAATATGTGTGTAACACCTAGACAGTAACGAAACTCGCAACAATGTAATATGTTATAAATTAATGTAGTGGTATTTCCTTTATAAGCAATGCTGTTGATATCAGATGTGTCTGTTGCATCCCGTGTACGTTTCCGCTGCGGTTACGGGGTGTTACAACCGCCAAGTCATCATAAATCATTTCCGCCAGTTCGACAGCGAAATCAAAAGTAGCTGGTCTATTTGCCTTGACAAGTGTGCGGACATTCTGTGGAAGTACTCTGATATAACACTTGATCCACTTGGCTTCCGTGTTCACCATCTCAGGCACAAGTCTTGACACACGATTGAACTCAGTAGTGTACTCGCGGTGTGTCATCTTTCCCGCCTTCAAGTTCAGAAACTTCATCTCCGGTTTCTCGACCTCAAAATCAGCACAAAACTTCCTCAACAACATCTCTCTCAGATCAACCCACCTCATTGCCTTAATTTCAGCAGCAGTCTTTCTCTGTTCAACAGTTTCCTACCAAAACATAACTTCATCAGCAAACGATTGGTTAGCGAAGCCTACGACTTGGTTGGGACAGCACTCGCTGATGCGGATAACCTTATCTATCGCGGTTATCCACTGAAGAGTAGCGATTGCGTCACCAGTACCAGTTACCTTAGGGGGGTCACAACCTTTGAAGGTTATGTAGTTGCAACCACCTCAGCCTCTCTTACCATCATTAACCTTCACAGGAGGAGCTTCGCTTGATGCCTCATCCTCCGTCTCGATATCCTTCTTACTACTCTCACCAGTCTTCTCAACCGTCTTAGTACGGCTTCTAGTAGACTTGTCTGGTTGAAGATTCTTCACTGCAGCAGCAACGGCTTGAGTAATCGCAGCTTGAATAGTTGGATCGAGCTGATGCTCTTCTCCTCTCACAGTCATGATTTGTTCGTCACTATGCTCATTAACGGGTTTCTCAGGAGGTACATGGTTAACACGTGGCCTTCCACGACGTCCTTTGCGTCCCCATTGTCCAGTAGTCTCAGTACCAGCCATTTGAATTCTAAAGGAAAAACACAAACATTGTCACGTGAGGAACTATTTAGTACAAGGATAGTAAGGCTACAGGTAATAACAGTGGCCAGCTGGGATTAGCTGCTCACGCTACTTTTCGTGTCCTATACACTTCCTTTCGTGAGTCTACTTGCGCTATGTTCTACTTAATGAAGTTAAATAGTCAAACATTTCAAACATAAGCAAGCAATTCTATCACTAACAATTCATATAAATTTTCTTACTTATCTCTACATTACACGTAAGGAAACTCACGTATCATGCTTGCTTGAGTGACACATGACATTCTCTGACCGGCATCTTCTTTCTTTCTCCTTTTCGTCCCATTCTCTGTTCGAGTCTAAGCATGAAGGATGCTTATTCTCTCGAACTTATGCTCTGATACCAACTTGTAAGGCCCCCGAGCCCGGGTGCCCTACTTTCACGCTGGTTGGATTTACTCATTCACATAATTCGAAAATCAGAGTTAATTAAAACATTTCACGGAACATAAACGTCAATCATTCTTACATAACATAAGGATTTGTCTTAAACAGAAATAACATAAGTCTTATACATAAAATATAAATAACACGTGTCTCTTCTTTCCTTCGATGCCAGACTTCCTTTATTCACCACATGTCTCCCTCAAGCCACCTGTCTCATTCTACTCACCTGCGTGCATACTAAAAGTCAGCTATGCTGAGTGAGTTCTAGTTAATCAATTAACATACAATACATTCACGTCCATACTTATACACGTCCGAAGATACGTATTTCGTACTTTTCTTGCTATTACTCATTCATATATACTTTACATACATGCATACGTATTTACACACTTTCTTTCCTAATTTCCTATGGCATACCGTAACTATCCTACTTCTACTATCTCGGATATTATCAGGGTCTGGTCCCTCAATCTAAGATTTTTTTTAGGGTTTGATCCCTCCTCTCAGATATTAATAGGGTTCGGTCCCTCTATTCTCAGATATTATAAGGGTCTAATCCCTACTATCTCAGATATTATTAGGGTCTGATCCCTCCATCATAATCTCAGATATTGTTAGGGTCTGGTTCCTCTATCACAATCTGAGATATTATTAGGGTCTGGTCCCTTCTATCTCAAATATTATTAGGGTCTGGTCCCTCTATCGCAATCTCATATATTATTAGGGTCTGGTCCCTTCTATCCCATATATTATTAGGGTCTGGTCCCTTCATCTCGTTCAACCATACAACCATACATGTCCTGTCAATAGCAATTGGATGAATTGTTAGAGAAGGGATTTATTCGTCCAAGCTCATCACCTGGGGGAGCTCCGATATTATTTGTCAAAAAGAAAGATGGTTCCATGAGGATGTGTATCGATTACAGAGCCTTGAATAAAGTAACTATTAAGAATCGATATCCACTACCTAGAATTGACGACCTATTCGATCAACTTCAAGGAGCGAGTTTCTTTTTGAAAATAGATTTACGCTCTGGGGTACCATCAGTTGAAGGTTAAAGAAGAGGATATTCTGAAAACGGAGTTTCAAATAAGGTATAGACATTATGATTTCACTGTAATGCCATTTGGACTTACTAATGCCCCAGACGCTTTCATGGACATAATGAACAGTGTTTGTAAGCCTTATTTAGATAAATTTGTAATCATATTCATCGACGATATACTTATTTATTCTAAATCGGAAGAAGATCACAAAGTTCATCTTAGGATATTACTTGAATTACTCCGAAATGTGAAATTGTAAGCTAAGTTTTCTATGTGTGAATTCTGACTACATGAAGTACAATTTCTTGGTCATGCTATCAACGCAAATAGAATTTAAGTAGACCCTGCAAAGATTGAAGCGATACCTAAATGGGAGATTCCTAAATCGCCAACCGAGGTTTGAAGTTTCCTAGGTTTGTCTAGGTATTATAGAAGATTCATCGAAAATTTCTCCCGTATAGCAGTTCCCTTAACTTCGTTAACCCGAAAGAATGTGAAGTATGAATGGGGAACCAAGTAACAAGAAGCATTTGATTTACTTAGACAAACGCTTACAAATGCACCTATACTGGCCTTGCCAGAAGGTACAGAAGATTTTGTTATATTTAGTGACGCATCCCATTTAGGTTTGGGATGCGTACTAATGCAAAGAAAGAAAGTAATAGCTTATGCTTCTCGACAACTGAAAGTACACGAAAAGAATTATGCGACTCACGATCTAGAGTTGGGTGCCATAATTTTTGCCCTGAAATTAGGGAGACATTATCTTTATGGAGTCAAGTTTATCTTGTACACTGATCATAAGAGTTTAAAGCATATCTTTGATAAGAAAGAACTTAACATGCGACAAAGAAGATGGATGGAAACCTTAAATGATTATGACTGCGAAATCATTTATCATGAGGGTAAGGCAAATGTTGCAGCTGACGCATTGAGTCAAAAGAAACATGAAAAACCTAAAAGAGTTCGAGCCTTAAGATTAGAGCTTCAAATCGATCTATTAGAAGAAATCAAGAAGGCTCAGAAACAAACCATTGAGGATAATCAAATCTCCGAAAAAAAGCGTAACGGTACAATTGATTCTTTAATTAAAGGAGATGATGATATACTCAGACTTGGCAATCGAATCTGGGTACTAGTTGTTGGTGATTTACGTGAAAGAATCATGAGTGAAGCTCATAGATCAAAATATGTGATGCATCCCGGTAGTGATAAGATGTATCAAAATCTTAAACCAAACTACTGGAGGAATGGATTGAAAAGAGATATTGCTTTGTACGTTGCTAAATGTTTAACTTGTTTACAAGTCAAGGCAGAGCAACAAAAACCTTCAGGTTTGCTTCAACAACCTGAACTTCTTGTATGGAAATAGGAGATGATTACGAAGGATTTCATTACAAAACTCCCTAAGACTACCCGACGGCACAATGCTATTTGGGTAATCATTGATAGATTGACTAAATCCGCTCATTTCTTACCTATCAATGAATCTTACTCTATGGATAGATTGGCACAAATATACACATAAACAATATCGTAGCATTTCACTGTGTGCTATTATCTATCATATCTGATCGAGACAGTAGATTACGTCTCATTTCTAGAATAGTTTCCAACAAGCATTAGGAACTCAATTGAATCTTAGCACTGCTTATCATCCTCAAACTGATGGGCACAGTGAAAGAACAATTCAAACGCTTGAAGATGTGCTCTGGGCTTGTGTGATCGATTTAGGAGGAAGTTGGGATGATCACCTTCCTCTTATGGAATTCTCGTATAACCATAGTTATCACACGAGTATTCAGGCCGGACCATTTGAAGCATTGTATGGATGAAAATGTAGAACGCCTGTATGCTGGTCTGAAACTGGAGATAACCAAATGCCTAGACCCAAGATACTCCAAGAAACAACGGATAAAGTATTACAAATCAGTGAAAGACTTAAGACGGCAAGAGATCAACAAACGAATTATGTAGATGTTCGCCGTAAGCCGTTGGAATTCCAAGTAGGAGATAAAGTATTATTAAAAGTATCAACATGGAAAGGGGTCGTATGATTCGGCAAGAAAGGAAAGTTGAGTCCTCGTTTTGTGGGACCATTTGAGGTACTAGGACGAATCGGTATTGTGGCCTATCGCTTACTTTTGCCAGAAGAGATGTAAGGAATACATGATATATTTCATGTCTCTAACTTACGTAATATCTGGCTGACAAAACTTTAGCCATGCCTTTAAAAGACGTCGAAATCAACGAAAATCTAAAATTTGTAGAACAACCACTACAAATTGAAGACTTCCAAATTAAGAAACTTAAACAACGAAGGCTAAAGTTAGTCAAGGTAAGATGGAACTCCCGAAGAGGACCAGAGTTTACTTGGAGTTAGAATCAAAGATGAAAAAGAAACACCTACAAATTGAATATCGAGGACGAGATTCATTTTAAGGTGGGGAGGATGTAACATCAAGAAAATTTGGTCCAATTTTGACAAGCTAAAGATGAAGGCCAAAAATATTTTAAGACAAGTAATGGGAAAACTAAGATAAAGAAATGGAAGCATCTAATGTTAAGAAAATAAAGAAGGAAACTCCATCCCACATGGAAGGAAGGAAATAAATGGAAGCACTTTATAAGGAAGAAACTTTCCATAGTTATGGTCTTATATGGCTAACCACTCTCAGTGGTCCTAGCGGAGGGTGCGAAGCACCCGATGCGCAAACACACGGGCACGGGCTCGGGTGAAGGGCGATGGGCGCAATGTGACGCACTTTGCACTTCACATGCTCGCATCACCGCTTGAGAGCTGCATTAGTATTTTTGAACAATGGAAATGAGACCAAGACGTGACGAGCTACCAAAGTCCAGGGACTAAAAATGGAAAATCTAAAATCTTATTCTTTCGCGCACATCGCACCACACTTGCTAATGCCTCCGACACGTTGGGCCGGACTTAAGTAATGTCCGAGAGGGGATTATCTTGTGTATATGGGTAGTTGCTAAGTCCTTAACGATGCGGTGTCGCTGAGTGGTTTCGAGTAAAAGTAGATGTTTATAATAGTAGTTAAGACTTTCAGAACTTGTTCCTATGCCACGTTGGCCGAGGCCTACGATGCCTCGAGGGGATAATTGAGTATCAAAATTATTTTGTGTCAACGTGTTCACCACCATGTGTTGCTGACGTATTTTATAAATTGTTTTACAGGCAATGAGTAGTAGGTGTTTGGAGAAGATGGATAGCCGTTAGTCGATCTGATGGCTCAGTTGATGTTTTATTATTAAAATCATGTAAATAATGGTTTCTTAACTTCAAACACATTTGTACTGATAACCGGGTGTTTAATTCCCGTTTTTTTTAATATAATAATATTTTAATCAAAACTTCCGCTTTACCACTTTAAACTCTGATATATTTACAAAATAGGTACCAACTTGTGAGTTATACTCCTAGGCCCTAGATTGAGGTGTGACAATATCGATCGAATTCGTGTCGCTACACCGCTGCAATGCGACAGGTTTATTACCTAGTAATAACTTGATTATGAGAATTAAATATCGTAATCATTACATAGTTCATCAATATACCGCTCGAACCATCCATTTTGTTATACCTCTTGATCTCGTAGTTTTCTTTTGAATTTTGTTAGTGTTTAAATTATGTGAATTATACTTATTAATCTTTTCTGCGTCACTTTTAAGCTTAAATTTATGCAAGGAAAAAACAACCAATCAAGGCATGTTTGAAAACTTTTCAACATGTCATGCTTCGAACATGTTCCTCCTTTCACAACAATACAAGGAACATAAATTTACAAAATACTCTAAATTATTCTTTCCAGGACCGTAAAGCTTCGTGAACATAAACAATATTGTGTCAACCCGTATTATCCGTACAATTTTTAAACACGGTTAGACATAACACACCATTTAGGCATGGTAAAACCTAAAATTATGTCATTAGTTTTATGTGAAAACCCCATGAATGGGTCAATTTATGAAAGAATATCATCAGTGTGTTGGTTAACACATTGTCATGCAGTATCATGGATTAACGATATATACGTATATTTACATTTTTATATACATTCACAAATATATATACATTTATGTATGTTACGTGACCCACCAAACACACTTGGGAATAACTTTGTTATACAAAATATCTAGTCTTCTTCATTCATTTCATTTAAGCTAAAATTCATTTCTTGATGATTAGTTCATCCATATCCCACTATACAAACCGGAATAGTATAAAACTTGTTTTTGACCCCCGCGCGCTGCTGCGGATCAAGCATGGTTAACAAAAATACAAAATGTTAGTATTAGTAGGCGTATATTTAAAAATGATTTAATAGTTAAGAATAATCCAACAGAGTCCTTAGATATCACATTACCTTTTAATCCAAGTACAAAGGTGGCGAAGAAGGCAACACCTGAAATCGACATAAAAAATACTAGAAGAGCGATAGCATTAGCATCAACCCTAAATTAAAATTAAAATAAAAAAAAATTGTAAGGAACAAGACCTTCAAAGTTCAAACTCTGCTGAAGAGAGAAGTATCTCTTCAGAATTGCCAAAAATAAATCACCTTGAATTCATTATCAACCCTTCCATTCTTCAAATACAATTCACCTTGCTTCAACATCCTCCTAGCAGTAGACTCACTCTCAATGAAATTTGTAAAAAACCACCAACATCAAAAACAAGATCATGAACCAAACGACCCAAAGGCACATCATCTGCTCTGTAAAATTTTATTTCCATCATTGTTTATTGAAAATTTAATCAAACAAATCTCATCAGCCATAAATTAGTACATAAAGATATAATAACAACCTCTGTGACCTTGTTTAGGAAGGAGCAAGTAAACCGGAAGCCGGCGACGGCAATGGTGCCCTTCTTTGCCTTGGTCGCTGCCGGAGCAGCAGCTCCGTGTTTCGAGATTCAAACGTCGGGGGAGAACTTATTGCCACGGCAGCAGTCACCAAAGTCTCATCCAGATTTAATGATTGACAGAAGTACAAACCGTCTACCGTCTTCATATCCATATCCATGGTTCATTGATTTGTTAGTGAGAGAAAGTGGCGGGGATCAGAGTAGAAGATAGAGATGTGAAACAGTGTTATAAGAAGGTTAGCGAGACACGTTGCAAACAAAGGCGATGACTTGGCAGCATTCACACGCTACACAAAGCAGTACCCTACGCATAGAAAATAGTTGCAGTAGAATAGTAGAGAAATGTGAGTGACCTCACTTTCAAATTAATATATATAATACATCAAAAGAATCGGTTATAATATCGCCAAACATTCTTCACTAAATTAGCACCTATTATCTAATGTATTAAACATGGTTTAAATCCCAACCAGTAGACTTTCTTTTTCATTTTTTTCCTCTAAAATCTGGTGCATGTATGGTGTAAGACACAAGGTGAAGTGACAAGTCCAGAAGATGGCATGACAAGGCCATATGGAGCGTGGACCATTAAAGAACTCTTGGTTAACTTTTATTGAACCGTGCTAAGCAAATATGGAACCACACTCCTCCTCCCTCTACTTTTCTGTTTTGTGTGTGTATAAAGAAATACAACACTTGGTTCATGTTGCTGCAACATTCCTTGGCCATGTGTCTCCGTAAAACCTATCCTAGCCATTCATTGTAAGGCACTTCACACGGATTGAGTGCTGCTCTATAAACAACCATTCACTCTTTCTTTTAACTTGCAAACCACCTGCTTCCTTCTCTTGAAGCCGTGAAAAACTACCCATGGAAACCCTTCATGGTTTGGTGCAACATACCAGACCACTTGAGAAGATGATACTTCTAACCCTACACCTCCAAATCACGATTTTCCACTTGGAGATGAAAATTCTATGCCTTCCTTAAAATCTTCAACTGATTTCACTTAATTCGGATGAGGTTTCGACTTTCAAACCAGCTTCATGACCAAACTGCTCAGATTTCTGAGCTGCAGTTCTATCCTGAGACTATTTCCACATTTGATGTATCAAATGAACTTCAAATTAATTTATTTTTTTTCTACTTTTTGGAATTCATTTAAATAAAACGTATCCAAATTTCAGCTACATTGGAGCCCGTTTACACCCTCAAACCTGTCCAACATTCTACATCTTTCTTTTAGCCACCGACTCAAACATACTTGCATCCATCATCAAGAGCTTGTAAGATCAAGTTGTTAAAAGGCATTCAAGGTGTGGTGAAGCTTCAAGATATTTTCTTTCCGTAATTCTTTTTCCTTTCTTGTGTAAAGTAAGTATCTACCTCCGTTTGCTTATCTATTTTACAAGTAAGCAAGTTACAAGTCGTGTATAAAACACCACCCAAGAAAAGTGCTTAAAATTAAGGAAATACAAACTTATGAGCACATAACACAAAACAAAATGATAAAATATTGTACAAAATCATGGAATTAATACTTGAAAGTAAACATCTATACAATATATAGACTTATTCAAATGGTAAGACAAGTACACATCAAAAGCACATGTCAAAAGCTGTTAACAAGTTGGCATAAGACATGACAGCATGCTGGCAGTTCCCGTGTCCGGATTTAGAAGGCCATAACTTGGTCATAACATAACCAAAATAGACGTTTTAAGAGTCTAAAATAAACTTTGAAGAGTCTAGTTTCCAACCCAACTGATTTCGTGCAATTTGGACGAGTTTTGATACCCGAAACTGATATTACAAAATTATATGTCAAAACTGTCCTTTGTTAATAGATTATGAACCCACTAAGGACTCCATAAACCGTTCCCACCTGATCCAAATTGCATGATTCAGTTTTCAAGATTATGTTTAAGGTTTAAAGTTTGTATAGGAACGTCACATGAAGATGTGTTTAGGTCAGTCAACTATAGGTTTTTTTTTTCAAGCCTATCTAGAAAAGTCACTCTTGAACTTTGGTGTAATAACAAATAGTTTTGAGAGCCTTAAACATATCCAAACTTTATGAATCATACTTTTCTATAAACCTAAGACATGTGGGTGTATATTATATTAATTTCATCATAAATGACGTAACACGAAAGATCTAAAAACCTAATAATTATATTAAGAATGGAACCATTAAAATAAAAGAGTTTAGTCACTAGCTACTAAAACCCTAACAAAACCCACATATGACAACTTATATATGATTAGTAATGTACATAGTATCCATATATCTTATGCCTAAATTAAAATACACATATGCGAAGCCTTAACTAAACACGAATCATCAACGGTCCATGGGGACATACACTAAACTTAGTACATGTATCAGTGGATCTAACTAATTGGGAGGACTTTATACATGATCAACTTGTAAGTTGATATTATATCTTGAGATTCTAAGAAAACGTAACTGATTAGGTTGCGGTTAGGGAAATCTCACGTTCATTTCGGAATTAGCTAGCACGCTCATTCGAAAACTCTAAGGTGACTTTCACGACCCCCTTTTCATTTTTACTGTTTTACAAACTGGGGGGGGGGGGCAACATACTCAAACTTATTTGAAAACATACATGAGCGTAATTGTTTAACATGCCCGAACTCATTTAAGACGATAACTAGGGAACAAGACATCTGATCTTTATGCGGTGAGATCAGATGGTCTTAGATCACACACACACTATAACCATTAATTATGGACTTAGCAGAGGATTATGTGAATAGTACTATTGGGAATGGCCTCACCACCTAGGGTTAGCCTCGCTAATCGCAAGATCCGCATGGTCGTCTGGGTGTAGTGTAATCTAACGTTTTATCGTGATGACATGGTGTTGGGCAAATCATCGACAGGTTTTGGCTTGGTTATAGGCTCATGAGCCAGCATATTAATTCATAGATTTAGCTACTCTACGGAGGATCATCGCTACTTTTTTTGGTTATCGTGCTTATCATCATCATTTTCATTAAAGAGGGCATAACATGAATATAAACTTATTAATAAAGGTTTTCATGAGGAAAACGCTTTCACTTATGACCATGAGGTCTGCATTATGTTTTCAAGGATACGCTTTCATACACTATGCCCATGTCTATATTGTTTTCAAGGGTACATTTTCATACATTATGGATACGATAATGGGAAACAATTTAATACTATGACAACATACACATTTTCAACGTTTTTGTGAGAAACAGTTTTTCATTGTGACTACAAAACCTGTGAACTCACCAACCTTGTTTTGACACTTTTAAGTATGTTTTTTAGGTAATTAAGGCACAACCGTACAACTGGAAAACGTCATAGGAGAGCATGCACACGAGAGTCGGATACATAATTTGGATGGTTTTACTTGCATGTCCCAACGTGTTGGGTTATATGAGTGAAATCTTAGAAACAATGTCTTTTCATAAATGCTTTAATACTTAAACTTGATTTTGGGATGTAAACTCTGAATTTTAAACTCTGTATCCAATTGTGTGTTTATGTTTACAATAACCATTTGCTTTGACAACAATGTTCGTCGCCCCTTGTGATTCCGTCGTGGCGGGGTGTGATAAATATCAACAAAAACAAACACGAAGTAGTAATTATGAAGACCCCTAGATATAGCCGGCGGAATCAACTATAAATAGTAAGATGCTAGAAATAGTAAATAACAGACGATCAATTAAACTCAAAAGATTTATATTTCATTAATTGAATAATCAGTAGGTAGAAGAAAAAATTAGGGTTTGAGGAATGTTGGCTCTGAATGCAATGAAGTGCTCAGGTGAAAAGTGCGCTGAGAGGTGTCCCATCAACGTGACCTAAACATTTTATTTATAGGCCCACCTGACAATTCTTCTAGAAATCTTAATGATTACAAAATAAAATACAAGTGTAAAAGGTCTTCAATCATAATTCTTCATTATGAGCATGGCTCCTTAGACCTTTTAATCTTAGAGTGTGCTTGGGACTTTACTTTGAGCAGACCAACACTTAGAATATTTTAAGCGTTTAAATATTCCTCTCAAACAAGCTTCATGTTCATAAGCATACCAAATTTTGCTTGGATAGCAACTACGAGCACGAAAGTTCTTGCTCGAATCTCTTCAGTCTTTACTTATGTTTATTTGAGAACAATCTAAGTATACTTGTGTATTGTAAACTTGCTCGAGGCTGAATCATGCTGGGAGTACCACTTAGAATATTTTCACAGACACCCTATCAACATGCTTTGAGATTCTTTTTTATTGCATGCCTTGCTCGATCTACCAAGTTGCACAGGAACTTTGTTTAAACAAAGTTTCTTCACAAGTTTTCTCGGTAGCAGAGCTTGCTTGATACAGGAACCATCCTTGCTCAATGAAGTGTAAGTTTCTCGAACACAACACTTAGAAGATATTTGAAGATATATCCTGCTCGGCTATGATATCTTGCTCGAGGAAGTATTTTTCATGCTTGAAGTTCCTTAGCTTATTCGGATTCCATACCTAGCTAAATCTGGGAGGTTGAGAAGATTTTAATCTATGACCCAACAATCTCCCCCTTGATTGAAACAAGCAAAAATGCTCCAAAACATATCAAGATTACATACACTTGTCTGAATACACATCTAATTCATAAAAACATCAAATTACATTATGCATCAAAGGAAATGATTACAAAATTTAATTCCGCCACAAGGAAATTACATTAAAAAAACATTACATAAAAACAAAAATTACAAGGAACTAAAAATAAACTTCCAAGATTATCCCTGTCTATTCTTCACTCAAAGTTATTTTCTCTTTCCAACACTCTTTCTACCCTTACTGTTGCTGCTCTATGCTGGAATATACTAATCTCAGTACAAAAGTCATGATCAAGAGGCAGATCAAGGTTAGAAATACTCCCTAAGTCATCAATATGCAGGTACTGGAGCTAATTATCTTCTTTAATGATTCCCAAGAGTTGTTTTCTTAAACCAAGAAGGAGGAAACTTCAAGATGTTGGATCATATCTGATTTCAAATATCCTCCCATCTGGTCTAACTTCAAAATTTTGTCTTATAGTTTCTCTTCTCATACTCACAACTTCCATGATTGTCCACCTAGGAGTACTTGGAGCAAATCTAGAACAAGTATGCTCAAGAGCTCTTCTTTGTCTTCTCTTTTTCTCTGCAAGGGAAGGTTCAAATGACCTTGGTCTTCTGTTAAATAGAAGGGAGCCATTTCTCCATTGTCTCATTATCTTCTCTTATTACTATTCTAGCCCTTATATATGATTCATCTACATTGAGAAATTTATTCCCAGATGTAGGAACAAATGAACTAATAGGCTCTGGAGGGTTTTGATCAGTAACATGAGCCTTTCCTTTGTTTTTCCTTCTTTCAAGAACCTCTACACTTTATTTTTGTTGTTCTTCTTCTTCTCCTGGAGGCGAAATGTTATCAATTTGATCATAAAGATATCTCAGTTCACTATCCATTTCACCCTCTTTCATAACCTCAGTCTGAATAGACTTCAAGGTTTCCTCATCCTCAGCATCCACATGATCAGCCACATTACAAACTCATAGTTTTCCCTAATCAAATTCAACGCATACTCATTCTCCCCCTGTTTTGTGCATCTGAGGTCTTCTCAACCTCAAGACTTTTAGATTTAAGGGTTTAAATTTCATTTGGAGCCTGTATCAGTCTTGCTTCCAATTCTTTATTTTTGAACTTTAATGTTTCATTCTCCTTGGTAAGTAGAAAGTTCTTGGTGAGGAGTTCAGCATAAATTTCAGCCACGAGGGTATTGGTTAGTTATTCTGTAGATGGTTGGTGTACGGGAGAATGGGTTGGGGATATATGAAATGTATATGTGATCATTTTGTGCATTACCCAAGTTCATTAGCGAAGCTTTATTGGGGCCGGGGGCGCCCCCCCCCCCCCCCCCGGTTTTTTCGCGTAGTTGTGTAAATATACCTATTTTTATGCATAGTGTAAATTTACGCGTTTTTGCCCGAAAATTTGAGTCCGGCTCCCCATCGTTTGTGAATTTTTGTATACATTTTGAGTCCGGCCCCCCGGTGTCTTAGTCCAAGCTTCGCCACTGCATGAGTTCTTCACAAAATTTCATAGGTTTTCAAGCAGTTTAAGTAATTTTCTCAAAAAACGCTAACAAATGGTAATAAATTCGTCAAATATTCTCAGGTTATCAAAAAATTACCAAAATTTGGACAGTGACTCATTCATATGGTCCTGATATCCCTGCAAAGTTTCAAAAGCTAACAACAAACACGCCACAACCTAATCCTAAACAACCCCTAAATGAGGGTTTCGGTAATACCTTTGCGATTTTCGACTCTTTACTTGCGTGTTCGGGTTCTTGACCTTCTAGCTAGAGTAACTTCAGGTCCTATAACATAAAACCAAGCATGTATCATCAATAATCCAGCCTTGAAACATAGGGTCTAGGTTAGGGTTTCAAACCGAGTTTTTGAACTGTAAAAGCGCGATTTAAAGCTCCTAATCCGTGTGTATGGCCGAAAAAAGTTATTGATTCTGATTTCTAACCATGTTTAGAATTAAAATATGTTCTTGGATCATTTTTAGGATTTTTGCATGGTTAGATGTAATTTTTGATAATCAAAGTTCAATTTCTATGTAAAAAACCATGTTTAAATCATACCTAAAATGATCAAAATTGATTTTTACCTTTACGTTTTTATGGGAAATGGAAGAACAGAGGTTTAAGAAGCTGTTAAGGTCCAGGTATTTTGCAAATGACATAACAATGATGTTACATTTGAGTCAAAACCAGGTACACCTCAGTACGTATTTACTGATTAAGCAATTAAACGCTTATTACGTATCAAACAAATGAATAACCAAACGGGTCTGGTTATGACCCAGATATCCTAGGGGGCCATGTTTAAGTGATATACGTTTAATATAAGACAACATATTGATATTATGGCCATAGTATGATAGCAAACCAACTAAACAAAAACATGCTCGTTTAACTACCCGCTATGAACTTAAACACGAAAGATAGTTACCAAACAAGCATTGTATAATCCGTTAAGCCGAAAAAGATTTACAAAAAATTTATTGGGGATGTTTTAAGCGACCCATGAAAATATTTTCGATTTTTACAAATAAATAGTATGATTTTCTAAATTAACAAGAAATTGGCCGAGAAACACTCGTTTTTACACTGTTTGTCGTCGCCGATAAATTTTTTTGGAAAAAAAATAAACCCGAAATAAACCTGGGCTTGGAAATTCACGTTCGGACACGTAAAATGAAACAAATGGGCCAAAGTGGGGCCCAAGGTGGGCCCAAAGAATTGCGGCCGCCACCCTTGACCCCATTTCCTTTTCTTTGTATTACTTACATATTAAGCTTATATATCAAGATATTTTACAAAATATAAAAGTCCTAGCAGCTTCTAACCCCTGGTCTTCCAAATTCCAGCAAAAGCTTGAAGGTAAGACTCAAATTTTGATTAAAATTAGGCTTGTTTAATCATGATTAAATACATAAAAACATAGTATGATTACCAAAAATCATTCCTAACCATGCAAAAAGATTAAAAATTTTCCAAAACATATTTTGATCATACACATGGTTAGGAATCTGGGTTGATAGTTTTTTTTTGGCCATAAACACGGATTAAAGGGTTTAAACGACGTTTTTTCGGTTCAAAAATTCGGTTTAATGCCCTAGCCGAAACCCTAAGTTCCAAGGTTGTCATATTGATGAAACATGCTTGGTTTATGACATAGGACCTGTACTTAGCTTACTTAGAAGCACACGAACCTGGAAATTGAATTAAAAGAGCGAAAACAGGCGAAAACCGCAAAGGTAATATCGAATTGCTCGATTACGGCTGTTTAGGTTAACGTTGTTATGTGCATATTGCTAGGTTATAAATTTTTCAAGGACATCAGGGAACATATGATTGAGTCCCTGTCCAAATTTGGTAATTTTTCGACCATCCGAGAATATTTGGCGAATTTATTACCGAATTGGGACGTTTATTTGGGAAAAATACTTAAAATGCTTAAAAATTATGAAATTTTGTGAGAACTCGGATTTTTATAATATGATTATATATGAAATTTGTGGTCATTTTGAAAACCCTAGCTATATTTTCTGGATTCGCGTTTATTCGAGTTTTTATAGTGGTTTTTTGCTCGAAAAGGTAATTTGACAAAAGTGTTAGGTTTTGGGAATTTGCAGGGTGTTTTGGGAAGTATTTGGATCACTCAGGAATTTTTTCGGATTTTTCGGAAATCGTTTGTTATTAACGGACGATTTTCGAGCTAAATATAACATATAAAATGAATTTTTATAAATTAATAAATCAGTAATTAATTCCAAAAATATTTTTATTAAAATCTACATATTTTAATTGATAAATTTCTAAATTTTCATAATTTACTGATAAACGGATAAATAATTGTGCTAAATTAAAGATTAAACAAATTCAATTGTGTTAAAAAAAACGACGGGTTTGCGATTAACGAACCTGTTAGAATGTCAGAACATCAACAGTGATCAAAAAGCATATTTTCGAGTTAATTAAGTAAAAACAAACTTTTTGTGAGAATCCAGACAATTTGGATAGATTGTGCGCATTTTTCTCCAAACAAAACTGAATAAACGGAAATGAGCCCCTTAGCGAATCTAGACCCCTAGACTATGATAATTTTTTTTATAACTTAATCATTTATCAACCAACGTGTTCACCCAAGTTTACATACTCATACCTGTTTTCCAAACGCGTAAACGAGCAACTTGGCCCAGTTGGTGAAACAGGGAAACTGAGCCAAGTTCAATTTTAAGTATTAGACATTGAATATTACAATCTAAGCCTACTAACACTTTCTGGACATGACAGCTATATCCAGACTAGCTATATAGCCCAGTTTAGTACGAGGATTATAATAATATTAAAATATTAATATTATTATAATATTGATTATTGGGTCTGAGTGCTAGCAAGCAGAACGAACCACTACCCGGTACTGTGTTGAATACCTTCTAAACCGTGAGTTTCGTGACCCCACTTTTAAACTGTTTTACGAACTTTCGGGGTGAAAAACATGTTGATACATATCTATATACTTGAAATTGTTTAATGATGGGAATTATCTAAAGTGCTAACACACGAAAGTCCCCACGAACACGGTGATTAACTTCGAGCCGGTGGCTTGTGAATAGTACTATTGGTTTGACAAACCCGGACGGGGCCAGCATGGTTTGCTGAGACCTTATCCCGTTTGCACATGTCCATAATTATACAAACAAGCTATGTAGTGTTAGACATGGCTACCTGGGGCATGTTGTGGGCAGAAGGGGGGCATAATGGTTGATTGCGCGTGGGAAATGGAGGCACCCAGCACGTACAAAAAGTCCAGGCTTCACTGTAGCTTAGTATAATTTCGTCATAAACATAAAAAACAAACGTACTTGTGAACGTACGTACGTACGTACATACATACATACTTACATACCTACATACATACGTACATACGTACGTACGTACATACATACATACATACATACATACTTGCGTATTTACGAACTATGGTTGTTATACGCACAACAGATTCCTTGAAACTCGTGAAAGTCACCAACTACTTGTAGTTGATCCGTTTTAACATGTTTTTCAGGTATACCAAACTTGGACTAGAAAGTTAATACCAGAGGTGTCTTTTACATTTCCGTTGTATGCTTGCGCAGTTTTCTAAATGGGGTGTGACAAATGAAGCTTAAATTGTGATATATATCAAGAGGGGTGGGGTTCAAGGTTGGCGACCGCAACCTTTAGGCCCCCCTTGGGCCCCACTTTCTCCCATTTGCCTTGTTTTGCATGCCGAATGTGAAATCCCGAGTCCAAATTTATTTCGGGTTCGGTTTTTGGCAAGAAAAATATATCGGGTTAGAAAAGAGTGTTTTCCGGCCAATTTTTTGTAAATTTAGAAAAACATACCATTTGTTTGTAAAAATCCAAAATACATTCACGGATCACTTAAAACATCTAAATAAATGTTTTGTAAGTCTTTTTCGGCTTAACGGATGATACAATGCTAGTTTTGGAACTAACTTTCGTGTTTAAAGTCACAGGGGGTAGTTATCGAGTATCTTTTCGTTTAACTAGTTTGTTATTGCACTTAGGCCATAATATCATTATGTTTGTTTCTAATATACGTATATCACTTATAGATGCCCCCGGGATATCCGGATCATAACCAGACTCGTTTGGTTATTCGTTTATTCGATACGCAATAAACGGTTAATCGTTTATTCCGTATGTAAATACCAAGGTCTACCCAATTTTGTCAGGAATGTCACATACCTCCACCAAGGCAGATTGAATTCAGAATTGATCTTTTTTGAGATGCTGCACTGGTAGCCCGATCGCCATACAGATTGGCACCGTCAGAAATGCATGAACTGTCCAATAAACTGCAAAAATTACTAGATAAAGGTTTTATAAGACCGAGCTCTTCACCCTGAGGAACACCAGTTTTGTTTGTAAAAAATAAAGACGGCTCATTTCGTATGTGTATCGATTACCGAGAACTGAATAAACTGACCATCAAAAATCGGTACCCACTACCGAGGATTGATGATTTGTTTGACCAGTTACAAGGATCCAGTTATTAATCCAAAATTGATCTACGATCTAGATATCACCAACTGCGAGTTGGAGAGAAAGATGTTCACGACAACTCAAGGTTCGTTTAGGATTGGCAGGTTATTACCGAAGGTTCGTTGAGAATTTCTCTTCTATTGACCAACCGTTAACCCAGTTAACTCAGAAGAAGAAGAAATATGACTGGACTGAGAAACAGGAAGAAGATTTCTAGTTGCTTAAATAAAAGTTGTGTAACTGACTAATCTTGTCACTTCCAGAAGGGACAAATGGATTTGTGATTTATTGTGATGCTTCATGACTAGGTCTCGGATGTGTACTTATACAACGAGATAAAGTGATAACCTATGTGTAACGACAACTCAAAGTGCATGAAAAGAACTGCACAACACACGATTTGGAGCTAGGAACTGTTGTTTTTACTCTCAAGATCTGGAGGCACTATCTTTATGGCACCAAATGCACAATCTTCACCGATCACAAAGGTTTCCAGCATATATTCGATCAAAAGGATCTTAATATGAGATAACGAAGGTGGGTAGAACTACTCAATGATTATGACAGCGACATTCATTACCACTCAGGTAAAGCAAATGTTGTAGCTGATGCTTTGAGTAGAAAATAAAGAGAAAAATACTTATGTGTTCGTGCATTAGGATTGACAATTCACACGGATGTAACAACCCGAATTCACGATAGCGGGAAGCTTTGAAACTGCGGAACATAAGAGCTGAGAGATTGTGGGGTCTTGAATATGAATTTGTGACAAAGTCTGATGGTACATTGTACTTCATTGACCGAGTTTGGGTACCTCGGTATGGCAACCTGCGTAATCTAGTATTGGACGAAGCGCACAAGTCCAAATACTCAATCCAAACAGGTTTAACCAAGATGTATAAATGTTTCCAAGAGTTGTATTGGTGGCTAAATATAAAAGGAGATGTAACAGTTTATGTCAGCAAGTATCTGACTTGTTCAAAGGTCAAGGCTTAACACCAGAAACCTCCTGGGTTGTTGCAACAACCATAAATTTGTCACACCCCAACCTAAGGCGGAAATGCTGGGGCGTAAGCATGATTGTCCATAGCTCGATGATACTATAATAAATAAAATGTGACAATATGTATTAAGTTAATTATTTCCAAATACAGTCCACAAATATTCAAAATACAAATAAGTAATTCAAAATAGGTGAACCAAACAAGTCTTAAATGATAATTGTCTTCATTAAAATCCTAAGGTCTTTCTAAATGTCCATACTTGAACTTCAATTCAATGGCAACCTTCATATGCTTAGAAAATAGAGTTTGTCAACAACACATGTTAAGTGAGATTATTACCAGTTTTTGCAATGTTATAATAATAATATAATACATAAAAGAAATAAGCAAAACGTAATAAATGCGGTAAGAAAATCAAACCGTGAGCAAATAAGTTGCCAATTAACCATTGCCAAGCGAATCAGGCACCGGTAAATAAACCATGAGCAAATAATAATAAAACCGTTGCCAAGCGAATCGGGCGTGGGCAAATAATATGAGCACCCTATACAAGGGAATACGTTGGACCTCTCCGAATACGAATGCACACATAAACAAGTAAGCACGTAACAAGTATATTTGATTAATCACACACAATTACACATTTGCTATTTTTGATATATATATATATATATATATATATATATATATTACGTATATATACGCATATGTCCCCAAAACATTTAGAAAACTTAGTAAAATATGGGAATGATAAAACTCACCTTAGACTAAAGGCAAGTGTATATAATTACAAACAAACGAGCTATTGATTAAGCGAGTGGTCCACTACGCGTCGAACGACAGAACCTGAAACTTTGATATATGATAATATAAGTAAAAATGAACTTAATGCCGCTAGAATCGATCCAAATGGACATCTAGAACTCCGGTTATGTTAAATTAAACGTTTAAGTGAGCTGGTACTAACCAGAATCCGAACAGCGAGTCGGAAGTCGGGCTTTTATCAGTAGCCTAAAATTTCATTACGAGAATAAAAGTCTTCTGGAGCCGAACGTTGAATCCGACCAGAAGTATGAGAAAACGAATAGCAAACTTGTTGGCTGTGTTGCCCTTTAACGGGTTTTAAGCGAATTGACCAGTCAACACCCTTCAACCACCGAAATTGATT
>NW_027503687.1:0-31908 GCF_021521415.1 Bidens hawaiensis
TATGATAAATTTAACCATGTTGCAAGAATCATAAATCGTGTCGTTTTTCCTAAAGATTCATTTTTAATAAAATCCAAAAGACAAAGTTTTTCATGCTTAGCATGTCCAAGACGCTTATGCCACATTATTGACATTTGCCATTGATTTTCTCTCGCTTCCCATCATGCTCAAATGATAGAGTCCTTGCTTGCATTTACTCACCCCGATCAACCTCCTCGAGTTCAAGGTATGCATAATACATAACTCAGGGAAAAAACGCTATAACACACTACAAATCATTCGCTAAACGACTGACCAGATTGCAATTAAATGTTGGAACGTGTAAAACAATCTTTATTCATATTCCATTGGGCAGGACGCACGACCCTCTTCCTTCCACCGGAAAAGATGAACCGTTAGGTATAGTAACGGGCAAATCACATGTGTTTTTCAAATCATTATCAAAACAATCGAACATGTGAGTTATGTGATTAGTGGCACCCGAGCCCACAACTGGCTTGCTACTAGTGTCGAATTTACCTTCCATGTTGGCGATAGGTGGGACCCTTCGTTTTTAACTGATGTATCTTTAGCGGCAAATATTCCAAGAAATTGTTGGTATTGCTCGCTATTTTAATTGAGGATGAGGATATGGTTGTTCTTTTTTCGGCTGCCGTTGTTGTCGTATCCGGTAGCTTAAATTAAATCTCGTACGCGTTTGGTTGTCTACTTTTTTTTTTTTTTAATACTGCTATTGCTTGCTTTTAAACCAGCTGTGAACTCCAACTCCCTGACCTTGCGACGTGCTTGTTTGCTTTAGAACCCTACTAGGTTGCTTTTAATTCCATTTAATTTATCGATAACAACAGCAAATGCCACCTCGACAATTACTCTTGTGGCAAGCCTCAATTTCTTTAATATCGTCGTTAAGTCAAACCTGAAAAGAAATTCGCTCGGTGGTCGGAATGAGGAGGCGGAGGAAAATCTAACTGTTATATGCGGTGCCTACGACTAGTGGCGAAGCTTGGACTAGGACATCGGGGGGGGGGGGGGGGTGGGGGGGGGGGGGGGCAAAATGTATACAAATTTTCACAAACGGAGGGGGCCGGACTCAAATTTTCGGCTAAAAACGGCGAAATTTACACTACGTATAAAAAAATTGGACGAAATCGGGTAAATTTACACTACTACGCAAAAAAACAGGTGTGGCGGGCCACCCCCGGCCCTAACTAACCTTCACCAGTGCACGCGACGGTGTTGAGACTCGAGGGGTGGCTGTGGCGGTTTAGGGTTTAGGTTGGCGGTGCCAGCTATAAGGGAGGGCCGGGTGGTCGATGGATCCCGGCCCAACACCCTGATAGGGCCGGATTTTTTTAAAAAAGAATATATATATATTTTTTGAAAAACAACGTATATATAATGTTTAAACTTAGAAAAATGGTATAGTTTCAACTAAAAGATTGTGGGTTTCAACCTCACTTGAGACATTTTAACCATATTCTTATAAAAAAAAGGTTTTTACACAATCAAATCTTAAGGACCAAAAAATTACGGCTAAATTAAAAATTAAATTTTTTAAATTCAACAAAATACCCTTTTTTGTTAAGGTTTAAAAAAATTTCGCCTTCGCCCTAAAATTTTTTAACCGTTCTCGAAGCGGGGTCTGTAGGTTGGTTTGAGCGGTAGGTTACCCACTCTGATACCATAAAGAATTTGATATGTGTATTTCTTAATCTCTCACAAAACAAAAATTCCCAAAGGGTATAAATAAATTACAAACGAGAAAACTACTGTCTGCGTCCCTGTGGTTTTAGAGCGGAGCCACGATGAATCCCCATAAAAGAAATGAAATGGTGCGTCCCTGTTGTTTAAAAAACGAATCATCTGAGTCCCTGCTCTTAACTAACATCAATGGAAAATGTAGATTTATATTTTTTAGTTTGCCCTTTCTTATGATCAGTATGAATCCATGTAGTTTAAGTGATTGCTCAGTTTTAATCCTCACTAAAATTCCTTTTAAATGCAAAAATTAACCAGCAAACTATAACTTGTCAAGCCATAATCAACCAAAAAACAATCAACAAAACCATAATCAAACAAAAATAAACGAAACAAACCTTTTTTTTCAACAAAAATAAACGAACTGAATTACTTTTTTTAACAAAAATAAACTAACCAAACTACTTTTAAAAAATATATAACTGAACCGGACTACTTTTATAACAAAATAAACAAACGAAGCTACTTTTTTAATAAAAATAAACGAACCAAACTACTTTTTTAACAAAAATAAACGAGCGGAAACTACTTTCTTAACAAAAATAAAAGAACCACACTTTTATTCCATAAAAATAAATAAAGCAAACTATTTTTTTAACAAAAATAAGAAACTAAACCTTTTTTTTATCAAAAAAAAACCAAGCGAACTTAGTTTTTAACAAAAATAAATGAACAAACTACTTTTGTAACATAAATAAACGAATCGAATCACCTTATTAAAACAAATAAACGAACGAAATTACCTTTTTAACAAATATAAATGTATCGAACTACTTTTTGGCTCGTCTAGTTTAGTAAAAATGCAGTTTGATTCGTTTATTTTTGTGAAAAAAAGTTTGGTTCGTTGATTTTTGTTAAAAACGTAATTCCGGTCGTTTACTTTTGTCACACCCCGACCAAAGCTGACGGAACATGTCGGGGCATAACGTATTAATTGGACTGTAGCTTAAACGACACTAGTTAGAGCGACAATAATTATTTAATTCATTATTATCAGGTAAAGAACACAATCACAATAAATGAAATCAATTATATTAATACACTTATTTTTTAAGTAAATATTCTAAGGTAAAACTAATGTTTTCAATCTTGAATAATATCAGCTACTTGTACCTATAGTATATATAAATATAAGGTTTGTCAACACGAATGATGGTGAGAATACATAAGTTTAGTTTAGATATATATGGATAAAAATCACACTTCATATGTCAATGATAAGCATTACAATTCTTATGAAAATGTCAACAATTAAATAAATGTGGACCCAATCCTACTGATACAAAATCAATGTATTTGGGTAAATGCATGATCATACTAGATGAGTATAGATGAGGATGAGATACCAAGCCACCAATAATAAAATAAACACTTAAGCACATATATCACAATCATAAAGCATGCAATAATCAACCATAAACATAAATTGAATTGTGTTTTAAATAGATGTGATAATAAAACTCGAATAGCACATAAGGTATACATGTTATCCCCCAAAGTATATAAAAGATGAAAAATGGGGTATGTAAACTCACCTTAAATAGTAGAATATGTGATGAGACAATTGTAAAAAATTAAGATAAAAGTGATCGAGTTTCTCGGGATACGTCAAAAAAAGTACCTAGTTGTTAACGATAATATTAATTAATTATAACGAAATAATAACATGACTTACGACGGAATTGGGATTCAATCGGGTTTTAAGTAAAATTGAAATTATAGTATTATAACTTTACCTAACATTATTATTATGATTACTATTATTATTATATTTATGTTTGATTTACAAATAAAAAAAAGATAAATATTATATATTATAATATATTTATTGACGGGAAATTTAAAAATTTATTTGAACAAAGAATAAAGTTCGGTTCGTTAAACGAGGTGTAACAATATATTAGTTCCTTTTTCTACATTTACAAACATGTATATATAATTTATTTAAGAATTATATTTATATGTATATAAGAATCAATAAAAACTGGGGGAGGGGGATGTGGTTAAAGGTTCGGCTTTGTTAAAGTTATATTTATTAAGTGTTACTAATGGGTAATAACAATATGACAAAAGCTAAAGAGTTAAAAAAACAAAAAAAAACTCGGTCCACTGACCGACTCTGGGAGCTTTAAACAAACACGCACCAGCCATCAGGCTGGTGCTTTAACTTGTGAAAGATGATATTTTAAAATTTACATAAACATATTTTAGAATTGAATCCCAAGTACAAAGATAAACCTAGGTCCAGATCTTAACGAATACCCTCTGTCAATTGAAATTGACAGAGGGTTATCGTTGAATGATGAAATCCGAACCTACAGTAAACAACAAGTACCTTAATTGAATAAGATCAACGGATTATGGTTGGCGGCTCAAGCTCGAAATCAATAAGGGTCTTGACGGCTTTGCATATTGAAATTGAGTTAGGGCTTAGGGTCGTGATGGTGTAAAGAGTGTCTGGGCATGTTTAATCAAATTGTAATCGAGTATTTATAGTGTAATGAGGATGGTCAAAGCCACGATTTGTTAAGTTTAAAAAAAACGAGTCAATAGCTGTCAATTTGTTATCATTTACCTCAATTAGAGTGTTTGTTGAATGCGTTTAAGGTCAAACAACGATTTGGTAGGATCAATTTCATTAATTAGGCCAAGAATTGAGGAACAAGAAAGGGGGGGGGGGGTATGGTGTGTCGGTGATGGAAGGGAGAAGAAGGGAAGAGATACAAAATTTGATTTAATTGGAAATTGGTCACTGGTCTTAAGAGGTGGGTGCAAAATAAGGTAAAATGTTAGTGTAGGGGTATATTATGCAAATTTCTCATAGTTATTAGCAATTAAGTTAAAAATACATTATACTAATCAAATGCGAGATTTTATGGACGCAATTAAAAATCCAAAAATAAATGTTTTTATAGCGGGTCGGGTTTGAAAAATAACGAATGTTACAACTTTTTAAAAAAAATAGTTCGATTCGTTTACTTTTGTTAAAAATGTAGTCTCGTTCATTTATTTTTTTAGGTTAAATAATTTGTCCAAATGAATTAAGCATAATATATGTATATACCCTAAACATTAAAAAATTCTGAATAGCATAATCTTACGGTCCGGTCCGATTTTATACGGCCGGTTTCCGGTGTACACCGAAATCAAAACGTTCACTACGGTTTAAAATTTATAAAACCGGCCGACCGATAGCTAAAAGGAAAAACCAACCGCGAAACCAAACTGACGACTGGTTTGGGCGGTTCCACGGTTTTAAACCGAACCGTGAACACCCCTAAATTGAACTAAGCCTAAACACATTATGAATTTTATAAACAAGTTTTTGAACGAATTAAACTTTGAAAATTTGATGGATTCATATTACCTATTTTCCATATATATGCATATGCATAATCACACGAAGCAGGCCATCATATTTGGGTTCAAAAAAGTCTATTAAAAAATATTACAACAAAGAGGTTCAAATTAAATAGGATAAAATGTCCAATTTTACCGGATGTATCAATTTTGTCCTTCCAAAGCCTTTTCAGACTGAAATTTATGTTAGACAACTTCCATTATCTCATCCATGAATTTGTTGATCGAAAGACCCAAAATCTCTTTGTATGATAAGAGTCTTTGCATTTAAACATTTTTCCAAATCACATAAACACGCGTTTTTTAACGGCACACATGATCAAATATAAAAACATGAGCAAATATCAAATAAAAAATAATTTTATAATCCAATGAAAACAGCATATATAAATATTTACACAGTTGAAGAAAAGAATATTCAGTATATAGTAATATAGCAATTTAACTTTTGCGACTGAGTTCATCACAAAACCTGGTTTTACATAAAATGTGTACAAGTTAATAATTATCTCTTACGAAGAATAACCTTACCCTTTGCATCTTCATCCATAATCGTCATAACTTCACTAGGGGGAACATGCCATATATGTGGCCGTTCTAACCGATGCCCCATTTTCGCAAACATGTCAGCGACTCGATTACCTTGTCGGTAAACATGTGTCACTAAACAGTTCCTAAACTCGGGTAAAAGTACATTATTGATACAACTAACATGTTTTTGCATTTCAACACATTTAACATCCTTTTTAAGTGACACTATCTCAACCAAAGTCCTATAATCTCCTTCAACCCATATATCACCATTACTATAGCCATTCTCAAGCACCAACTCAAGACCGCGACGAAGGGCCACAAATTCAGCAACGGCACTATTACTTTTTCCAATGGATTCCGCGTAGCCTAACAAAAACTCGGCATTGTGGTCACGCATAACGCCTCCAATGCTCGCTTTACCCGAATCACATTTGCATGATCCATCAAAGTTTAGTTTCTTCCATCCGATCTTGGGTTTTTTCCATGTAACCTTAATCGGTTCTATATGCGAGTTTCGGATGAAAACTCGGCTTAAGATGTGACTTTTATATATCCTGCTAAATATTGTTGACATGATATGAATTTGCACATGTGAAATGATCAAAATATGCAAATGAGAAGAGCATTTGAACCAGAAATCAATGATAAGTTTATGAATATTGAGAACTTAGAGGATGCGACAAGAAAGGAAGATTCTGAATCATATTTAATTAACAAGAAATGAAAAAAAGTTTATGGAGATTTGAGAAGATATTACGGAGAGAATATAGAGGAGAATCTAGAATGAGGGGTGAATCTTTGTCAACAAATGGTAACCTTAAACTCATTAACCGTCAGAATAACTGTCTTCATCCATTTCAAAATTTTGAATTGAGAATATATGTACACCGTACGGCAGTGCACACAATTAACTGCCGTCACAAATAACTGCCTTTGTTCGTTTCATTTCAAATTTTGTTACCTATAACTCATAACCAGATTTAACCCCGCTAGTGCAAAAACCTAAAAAGTTACTAAAATTTCATACGTGACATGATAATTGTAAAAAAAGATGTAAATGTAACAATTGCTTGATTGTTCAGGTTTTGAATGTCGGTAGCTATTTTATACTCCAAAGTGAAATCCATTTCGTTCATTACAAGATAGTGTTTACATCGATACAGAAGACAAGCAATCAACAAGTTACGGCGCTATCATTTTGTCAGATACCAAAACTAAGCCGTTTAAAGATAACATTCATAGATCCCGTGTTAGACCCCCATACATGGCTCGGCCGCTGTCTAGGGCCAGGTCTAGATAAGAGCACAACTTTTAAAAAAAAAATGATATACATATATATAATGTTTTTAACAGTTATTAGCAAATTTGGCTGAAAATGGCTTATAAGAAACCCCAATAAGGGTCCAAAAATCTGAACAAGTACATTAACCATTAAACAATTTAATAAAATATTATTGGGTCTGAGCCTAGTAATTACAATCAGTTTTGAGAAAAAAAAATTAAATAAAGGCCAGTTATTAGTGTTTGTCTTGGGCATTTGAAATCTCAAAGACGACACTGAATTCCTAAGGTGTGCTGACCTGTTGAACATGACTAAGTAGCTCCAAGGCCTTAGATGTGACATTCGTCAATTTCGGGTCACTTTTGTTATGTAAACCCGACCCGTTTGTAACCCGAACATTTCAAATATATAAAATATTGGATTTTGTCATTTAGAATATATAAAATATATAAAATATTATATTTTTATATTATGCATTCTTTGACCATTTAAACATACCCATTTTCATGCAAAACCATAAAAGAATTTTTATACCCAACCCTTCACTCCTTCCCTGTATATACACACCCATCTTCTTCATTTTACTCTTGCTACATCTTCAAATTCTCTCTCAAACTCCATAGGTTCAAGGTTGTTATTTTCTTAGTGTTCTTGAAGGTTTGACTTCCAAATGTCAAACCGAGTTTAATCTTTCATTCTAATTAGCTTATATAATCTTATTAATACTTGAATATGGTGGTACAACATATATATAATTCACACCCCTTGTTACCTTTGGTAGTTACTTCTCCGACTCCGGTTAGTTAAGTTTCGGACCTCGTAAGGCAAGGCTTCATGGAGGACTTCGTGTTCTTGATATATATACACACACATAGCTTGTTGCACATATTAATCTTGTTTAACTTATGCTCTTTTTTTTTAGTTTGTTTGTCATATTTATGAAGTTCCATGGTGGGGGTTTGTAGAGACTAACCTCGGTACGTTTAACCGTAAATAGTCCAAACCGTGAACCGAACTTGTTACTAGTTTTGATAAATAATTGTTTTAAACATGCTTTATGTTAAATTTAAGTTTCTAAATTCCTTTATACAAGTTCTTGGTTATTTGGGCATGTGGAGACCATCAAGGAACGTATTATGAGATGGAAACCGAACCAATCCGTTTTTTACTCGCTTAAGACACACAAGTGTGTTTTTAGCTATCAAGACTTGTATATTTCTTTAAAAATAGTTTACAAACTGATTTTAATTATTTTCTTAAGTACTTGGAAATGTTGGATCCACCTTGATCTCACAACATAGTTTGGACCGACAAAACCGAACACTCGCTTAACGTACGTTGTTAGTTCTAACACAATAGATCTACATACTTGGTTAAGTCTTATAAAGTTTTATTGAGTTATCTCATAACATTAATTATTTTGGAAAGTTGACTTTGGGTTTGACCAATTATCAAGACCCGAACCAACAACCCAAACACTCGTTAAAGACCCGTTTTAGTATTTTTGTCCCAAAGAAACTTGCATATAGCATTTTTCTCACCTTATTACTTAACATAGGTTAAGTAAATATTAACGTTAGATACTATAACCAGGTTTCGAGCAAACTTACATTTTTAAAGGGTTATTGTTATAAATTCTTAAATAGTTATATTTTAAACCTTGAACTTTAATTGTTTACTTTTTGCAACAATTATTTTATTTAAGGAGCTTCAAGACAACCTTTCTAAATCCAAGACTTTCTTTTATTTAGGCTTCATACGTTAAACTCGTCGTTCAGACAAATCTTCAAATTACCAACTTTTCAAGTTTATTACTTGAACGTGAGTACATTCATCCCCCGTTTTCTATCTTTTGCTTTGGGGGTGACATTTCATCTTATCTTACTAAATGTTTTATACTTGGCTCTTAAACCACAAACGTTATTTGTATACCTTACTTAAATAATTGCTCGATTTGGTGTTCTATGATTATATGCCTATGTGTTTATCGTTTTTGGTTGGTTGATCTATATAATCCTAGACTATTTGGCATCCCCTTATAGCAAGGTGTCGTTAACGTAATGCAATTAACGATAACTATAAAATCCTAGACTATTTGGCATCCCCTTATGGTTAGGTGTCGCTAACGTAATTCTATTAGCGATTTTATCCAAATTATTGCTTTTATTTATTGTCATATACAAGTTTTGTGGCATTTTCTTACTATATACTTATATGTTCAAACTTATGAATTGTTCACCAACCTTTGTGTTGACAAACTTTATTTTATAAAATGTTACAGGTTTGCATCTAGGTTGATTTGGAGTTTGGAGGAGAAAACGTCACAAATACCGTTAGGATATTAGCAAAAATGAACAATATTTGATTTGCTATGTTTTGTTTTATTTTGTTGTATTTGACTTATGAATATTTGGTTATGTGACATTTTCGATGTTGTGAAATGAAATGAGTTTGTTAAATATTGTCGCTTTAAATAGTGTCATGCGCTTATGAGCAATCGTTGCACCCCAGCATGTTCCGCCGCCTTTGGTCGGGGTGTGACATTAGACGCTTGGGGAACCTACAATATCAAATGCTAAGGGGATAAACACATCTTGGTTTTCAAGACATGCCCTCTCGTGTTTGGTCACTTTGCATAAAGCGACTTTTAATGCAGTCTGACATACTGTGAAAATACTACTACCCAAGCCCATAAGAGGGGAGACACCTATCAAATCTTTAAATGTGTGTTTCCCTCCAATTAATCCAATGACCAAAATGTCATATGATCTAAGAGTTGGCCTTCCATCCAAAGGGCCAGTCGAGAAATTCACAGGAACATAAATCGAGACACGCCTGAATGTGTCAAAGAGCACACCCCAGACCGAATTGTGTCGGTACTTGAACCCGAGAGCACTCAACAATGGACTGCATACTCCCTAAAAGAGTGTAAACACGCATTTGAAAAACAAGGTGTATCTCGTTAACCAGAAACAAAAGAATCATGAGGTAAGATTTAAGGATGGTAAGATACTCTACCAGCGACATATGTTGGTGCACGTGAACACAAAAAAAAAACAGTTATCTACCAGTGATGTCAAAGTATGTTTCCGTGTACTGGACAATTTTACTAAAAAGAACACTCGCTAAAGGGTGTTAGGCTTTAGGGGGGAGGTCATTATTAGTAATACCTACGAAGTCGAAGCTTCGAATCATATCACGAAGACAATCCAGAGCACAAGAATAATCAAAAGTCATATCACATATATCACTATCTCGTAAGATGTGGTCCTGAAGCACCACGATTGGGCCCTCAAGGCCACAGAGGCGTAGGATGAAGTCTCTGGTGTTGAATACAACCTCAGGCCCACATTCTTAATAGGTAAGGAACCAAGTATTCATTAGATGTCTCCAAAGAAAAGACCTCCACAAACTAAAATGTCCTCAATAGGCTCCTTTATCAAAGAACAGTGCCGCCTCCATCAAATGTTCGAGTTGAAACGCCCTCGAGCCAAAAAAAGTTTGGCAATGCCTATACATGATCGAATCAAGAGTAGGTCAGTAGCTCACTATGTGGGTCACCAATTTTGGGAGCTCTTTTTTTTATAGCCTACTAATAAACCCAGTGTATTTACTAACACCCCCCCCCCAAAAAAAAAATACTAGTTTCGCGATGTCAAAAAGGAATAAACCATCATAAGACTTCCCACAATCACAAGAAGACCAAAATAGCTCTTTTTTCTTAATATCCAGTTCAATACTCAACGTTGGACCCATCAAGTTAATGATATCCAACAATATAGCCACCTCTTATGAATCTCCGATGATAGTGCCATCATCAAGATACTAAGCACGAAGAAGAAGATTTTAATTGCTTCTAATCTGATGCATAATGGGGGGAAAGGTGCAAACAAAGGGCTAAAAGAAGTTGTCATAATGGGTCTCTTTGTTTAACCTCTATGGTGGACCAAATATGATCATCTCCAATATAAATTCTTGATTATTGTTGATATAAGAATTTTACAGATGAGGAAATAGAAGGACACCTCATTCTTAATTCATGAAGTAAAGCTGATATATCAGCCAGATTAAACGAATTAGAAAAATCCACTCTAATCATTAAACCTTGTTGTCACACTGTAATATCGCCTTTATGCCATATGATACACCAACTCTAAACTGGCAATATTAAGATATTTGGTCATTTTGTTGACAACACCCTTCATAGCAGCCTTAGAAACCAAATGCCTCCATATGGTAGCCGCTTCAATAGGTTGAACTTGTTGTTGGGTTTTAATAGCAGAGTAAGAGGAGTAGGCGCAACAAATGATATGCAGATTCCACCATATATCCATAATTAATACATAGAGTATCACCCTTCCTTGGCCAAAGAACAGCGTTGCTTCCATCAAATGTACGGGTTGGCACATCATCAAGCCAAAGAAAAGTTTGGCAATGCATATACATGATCGAAGCAAGAGTAGCTAACTTTGTGGGTCACCAATTTTGGTAGCTCTCTTCTTTTTTCTATCCTACTAATAAACCCGGTGTATCGATTAACAGCCCCCTCCCCCCCACCCCCAAAAAAAATAAAAAAATTAAAAGTCTCCCGAAGTCAACTAGAAATAAACCGTCATAAGACTTCCCACCATCAAAAGAAGGCTAAAATAGCTATTTTCTAAGCATTTAGTTCAAGACCTAACGTTAGACCCGTCATTGTAACATTTCGTATTTTTCATATTATTAAAATCATGTATTTTATGTTGTTTAATTCATTTTATACATTTATGTTAGTCAAACTCGTCAAATACCCATTAAAAACCCTTAAAACCACTTAAAATGAATAAACATCACATTTTTTTTGAAATTACAAGGACTAAAAGTGACAAAATGAAACTTGTTGACGAATAACCCAAGTTGCACCACACGGGGAACTACCCTAGGTGGGCCGCGCGACGCAAGCAACATGTTGGCCAGTTCAAAATCGTTTAAAATATTTGTTTAATGCTAAATCATGCTTTTTTTTTTGTTAGAAACTTACGAATTAAGCTACAAGAAAACTCATTTGGTCCTTAGGCATGTCCATATTCATTCCCTTGCTATCAAGAACGAATTTGTTATTTTATTTCATTTGATTTCGTCAATAAATGCTTATTCTATTGCATAATCGAGTTATTTGACAAAATTTAACGTTTTAGACTTTTACTTTATAAACTAAACTATCAAAACCCTAAAATTATTCTCCAAAACTTAGTCTCCACCTCTAAAAAAATCCATGCATGGTATTTTCTTGTTGTTAGCATGGTTTCTTCTTCAAGACCTTATTCTCGGTTTGCCTTCGGTGCTTCAAAAGATTTTGATTCGATTTTTCTCATCATTTAAACCATCATTCGTGTAAGTTGTCTTATGTGATTTGTGTGTTTTTTGTTCATTACACAAAAGTTCTCAGTCAATTTCAGTGCTTGATGGAGTTTCGTGGGTCAATTTGATCCCAACCTGTTTAGAGTTATAAAAGTCAAGTCTTGTGTTTGTCATAACATTTGAGTTACTGACCAGAACCCAACTCCAAATTTGAAGTTGGGATTCTGAACAGTACCAGCTTGCTTAAACATTAAATATTTCATATAGTGAGTTTTATACTTCTGTTTAACCTGGCGGCTATGTTCTCGCTTTTAATTCTATTTTAATGTCTCAAAGTTTCAGGTATGTTCGTGTCAGATAATCCAGTGTTTTAAAAGCTCGGGACTTGTTTATTTTTCTTATTTTATATTTATCTCGCCTATTCATTAAGGTTAATTAATCATTATCCCCATTTTCACTTTTGGGGGCTTAAATGTTTATTCATATCAAAGCTAAAATAACGAATCATTATTTGCTTATTGTGTTGTATGCAATTTGATGTTATGTGCAATCTACTTTATCTGTTTATTTTATCACATTGAGGCCCATCATAGTTTATCCCATTACGTATGATCATACTCCATATTAGTTGTCATAGATCGTGTTCGATGGATCATTGCCAAACGACATCTCTATTTGTTTGTTATTTACGTCGTCTTAGTAGCCATTGATTGTGTTCGATTAATCATGGCCAAACGACACTTATATGTTATATTAATTGTATTACTCATATTAACGCACATGATTTTGTTTTAGCATTATTATATATCAAATTTGTGGTTTTCTCACTCAACATGTTTGTTAACAACCTTTATATTTTTATGCATATTGCATGTGTTTTTACTGGATGGTTGTCAATGGATGAAGAAACCTAGATGTTGAACTTTAGGATATTTAAATAAATTAAAATTTTTGACTTATTTTATTTTATCGAATATTTGTTTTGTTTGGTTGTTTGAGCAGATGTATTGGATTGAATGAAATAAATTAAATAGTTATTGACATTATTATTATTATTATTATTATTATTATTGTTGTTGTTGTTGTTGTTAGTGTCTTTGAGCTCGGTGCAATTTGTTCGCATCCCGAAATTTCTGCCTTAGGTTGGGGTGTAACAGTCACCTTAATGATATCCAATAATCTAGCCACCTCCACTGAATCTCCGATGATAGTCCCATTATCAAGACACTAAGCATGAAGAAGAAGCTTTCAGTTGCCTCTAATCCGATGTATATGGGGTTAGGGTGCAAAACAAGGGTGAAAAGAAATTATCATAATGGGTCTCTTGGTTGAACCTCCGGTAAACCAAATAGATCATCTCCACTATACATTCTTGATTGTTGGTGTAAGAATTCCACCGATAAGGAAATAGAAAAGACACCTCATCCTTAATTCATGAAGTAAAGCTGATCTATCCACTATATTAAATGAATTAGAAAAAATCACTTTAAGCATTGCAAGAGACCCACCAGCGGATGTTTACTTAGTACCCTATTGTCACTATGTAATGTCGATTTACACCATCTGACACACCAACTCTAAACTGTAAATCATTAAGGTATTTAGTCATTTCTTTGCCAACACCCTTCATAGCAGCCTTAGAAACCAAATGCCTTCATATGGTAGCCACTTCAATAGGTCGAATCTCGTTGTTGGGTTTTAGTAGCATAGTAAGAGGAGTAGACGCAACAAACTCTACTAAACTCGACGGGAATCTCCCTCATAACCATATATTAACCACTACACATAGTATCACATCAGCTTGATTAGCTCCAAAAGCGAGGGTATAGGAATCTGTAGCCATAGAAAAATATGCAAGCAAACAGACTTGGAAGCCAAAAAAGACACGAACAAAATGGTTTTTAGATTCCATCATATATCCACAGTTAATACATAGAGTATCACCCCTCCTCAACCCCCCCTGATTGTCGGTTAATTTGTATATGTTTTAGTTCGTTTATTATTTAGTTTTAACTGTTTATTCGATAACTATCGATACTTCATACGTGTTTTATTGGATTTCAGGTCATAGGCGTTAAAGTACTCATTATGGACCTGTTGTGGCATGGAATGAAGACCCGGGATGTCCAGCACGCAAATCGATGAAATAGTTGAAGTTGGCTGTAACAGAGCTGACGTACCCATCGCGGTAGTATTTTAAACTTTGACTTTGTGGTCAATCGCGGTACGCGATTGGCCTTTGAAGACCCGTCGCGGTAATGCAGACGGGATTTTGAGTTTATAACTTCTTTTTCATCAATAGAAAACCCTAACTCCGTTTTTACAACCAAGAGGCGATTTCCAGCAATCCTATAGGCGATTTCCACTACCCTAGCTCGTGTCAAGACTATATCTATGATCTATATCATCCGTATTGAAGATTCGATGATGTCGGCTAATCTCCTAGAATCGCACCCGGGATGTATAGTTTGTAACCATTTACAGTTTTTCTCATGTGATTAAGAATACTTATGTTTTGTTATTGAAGATTGATATTTGATTATTGATGTTTAGTATTTCTGTGTGTTCAGTCGGTTTAGGTTTACGTTGGTCTGAATGATCTGTTACCAGTTTCTAAATAATTAGTCATATAACTGTTTGGTTAGATTGAATACGATAAAACGTACAATTACCCTTAACAGAGTCACACTGGAAATGACTGTTTGATAACCAATGCCGTGTGTAAAGTAATTGTTGACGTCTAAGGTTTTGTCTGGTTGATCAGTTTTTAGTTAATCGTTAATAATCAATTTGTTAGGTTGCATGAGATACTGTTTGGTTGCTTACTTGAATTCCCGGGTGTGGTTTGCTTTGTTAACTGCTTAATACTCGTTTACTTGTTCGTTGCTTAGTTCTCTTAATTTAAACTATTTCTTGTGTAATCAGCACTAAAACCGTTTACTTCATAATATTAAACCTGCTACACGAATTGCATTGACCACATACTCCTTGTGATACGATACCCTACTTGCTCTATCTATTTAGAATAATTAGGTTTTTGATTGACTCAAACGACGGTCATCAAAATGGCGCCGCTGCCGGGGAGTTAGTGCGCTTAGTGTCTTTCGTGTTAATTGATTTTTGTGTTTATTTTAGTTTTTATTTTTTATTTCTATTTTTTTGTATTTTACGCGGGTTGTGTTAGTTGTGCAGATTACAGGTTTATGCGCACCCGCCATTCGGGCCGGCAGTCTCCGTTAATTTACGAGCCCGAAATTGAGAGGTTAGCTCGGCAGAACTGAGTCCCAAACATAAACTTAGAGATGGAAGAACAAAACCAGAATCAAAACGAAAACCAGAACCAGAACCAGAACCAGAACCAGAACAATAACCAAAACCAAGATCCACTTCCACAAACCAACATGTTTCACCCAGACAACATACCTGACCCACCAAACTTCAATAACTAAAATAACCAAAATAACTCAGTTCGTGCTTCCCGAACCCGAAACCGGAACCTAAACTGAAACCAAAACTATGGCCAGGCTGGACCATCAGCTCCAAAAAGTAATCGTAATAGCAGATTTCAGAGAGATCTTGATGATGTTCAACCGAGTAATCCGACAGAAGATGAAGACGATGGGGGAAAATAATAACGGAAGCGAAGGTTTGGAGATTGATAACGAGGTAGACAGATGGGTTAGAGGTAATCAGGAAGTTGAGCCCGAGAACGAGGGTGTTGAGCAAGAAGATGTAGGTGAGGATAATTGGGATGAAGAGGTAGAAGAGCCGGTTAATCGAAGACGGGCTGAACCAGTTAATAGAAACGGAAGGGGTTGAGACAAGGTGAATCGGGCGGAACGGCCCGAAAGAGTTCGTGGTATTCCGGTTAATCGGGGTGGTATGGGAAACCCCGGGGGGCTTAGGAGAAATTATATAGCCCCGGCTCATGGTGTTAACAGTCGGTTCAGACCGGCTATCTCAGACGGAGCATCCCCGTTGGTCCCATAAGAACGAGTGCCGGGACAGCAAACTTTCAAGTCCCGACCATCTTACATCAACATCGTTCCTCACTTCAACAGGATGGCTTCGGAAGACCCGTATTCGCATTTGACTGATTTTTCGGCTATTTGCGGGTCTATTGGTGATGGTACGTTCGATCAGGATGAAGTCCGGTTGCGGTTATTCCAGTTTTCCCTAAAAGACAAAGCGAAACTCTGGTTTAACTCGCTACCGATACACAGTATCCGAAATTGGGCTGAGATGCAACAAGTTTTTCTAAACGAGTTTTATTCACAGTCGAAGATTACCGAGGCCCGTTCAGACATTCGTCACTTTTCACAGTTACCTTGTGAGTTATTTCATGAAGCCTTTACCAAGTATAAAGACTTGATCAGGAAATGCCCACGTCACCAAATTGAATTGTGGGAACTGGTAAAGTGTTTTGTCTATGGGTTGACATACGAGGACCGAAAGCATCTTAAGGCCTCGTGTAATGGTCAGTTGTTGAATCAACCTGAGGAAGATGATTGAGATATTTTAGAATTTATGTGTGAAGATTCCAAGGCAGAAGCAGAAGCTGAAAGACGAAGACGTGGTACTTCCTCCAGGTCAGTTAAGTCGGTCACGAGTGAGTCTGAAAGAATTGCTGAGTTAGAACGTGAACTGGCTGGGTACAGGAAGGGTAAGAATAAAGAAGTCGTAAAAGTTGGTGTTAAATTCCCGGTTTGTGAAGATTGTGGTATGCTCAGGCATAAGGCAGAAAATTGCCCCGAGTTTTATGATGACGAGGAGGATGAACCCAAGGAAGTTAATTATGCTTACGGGGATTCTAATGGTCAAGGGTTGAATTCAAACACCTATTATCCGGGCCTGCGAAAACACCCGAACTTTCGTTACAGGAACACGTCTACACAGTTGAACCCGAACTTTCAAGGATCGAGCCAGAACAGGTCACAGGGTAATTACCGCCAGGGCGGTTATCAGCAGCAGCAAGGTTCGTATGATCTGAATCGAGGATATAACAGAGACGGTAACCGGGGTGAAAATTCATTGGGTAATCAGGTCCAGCAGAGGGGGTCCTCGGGAAATGCGGATGAGTCTGTGGACTCAAAGTTGGATGCATTGATGAAGATTATGACAGATCATAAGGTTGAAACGAAGAAACAGTTTGAGTTACATGATAAGTCAGCAGAGGCAATGTCAAAGCAGATTGGTCAGCTCGCAGCAGATATGGCAAAGTTGCAAAAGAGCGCAGGTCAACTCCCGAGCGGTACTACAGTCAACCCAAACCATTACTGCTCAAGCTCCAAGAATGGGAACAATGTGCACATCAATGCGGTAAGTCTTTTACCTAATTTTGAAATTTCTAGTGTTGAAGTTAATTCACCACCACAATTTGTTGAAGGGATGGTGGAAGATGTTAGTGATGAGAGTGATTGTGTTGGTAAAAATGAAACGATTTTCCAAAATGGCTCAAAATTAAAAGCAAATGAAACATCTTTTTGTGAAAATTGTTCTTGTGATAAATGTTTTAATGAAAAATTGACCAACACAAGGGATGAAGGGGTGGAGAATAATACCACCTCAAGTAAACTCCAAGACCCGGGAGTGCCGCTTTTATCTATTCAAATTGGGGAATTTAAAACTGATCGGGCACTTCTAGATCTTGGAGCATGTGTTAGTATCATGCCCGGTAGTTTATATGATCAGTATGAATTTGGCCCATTAGAAAGGGTAAACACCACCGTGGTGTTGGCGGACCAAACTCGTACACTTCCCCGGGGCATGGTGACTAATGTAATGGTTCAGGTGGAGGAATTTTTCTACCCAGTTGACTTTCTTGTACTTGACTATGCTAAACGTGTGAGTAATACACAACCACAAGTCATATTGGGTAGGCCATTCCTTGCCACAACACATGCGGTGATTAATTGTGCTAATGGGATATTGGAAATTACGTGTGGAGATCGTGATAAACGGTTATTATTGTTTGAAAGTGCTATTAACCCTCTTGTTGACAAGTGTGTATCCTTGGACAAGGATCACACAAAAGAGGAATGTTTTGTGATTGACAGGATAGATAAGAGGAGATTTGAGAAACAACATAGTGAGAAGGTGGAAGAGAAAGGTAGCCGACCAAGGAAAAAGAAAGAGGTAAAGAAACCGCCAGAAGGAAATGAAAAATGGCAGGATCATGGTGTGCCAAAAGGTTGGGAGGAATCTCTTGAGGAGCGTGCATGTAACGAGAAGGCTGCACGGGGGTAGGCCAGACGCCCACCTTGAATGTCATAAAATTTTTAAAAGGGTGGTATTTGTACATTTTGTATATTTTTTTAGTTTCTATTTTGTTTTAGTTTTTATTTTACTAATTGTATTTTAAGCGTACCATCATAGCAAAAGCTAAGGGTGGGGATACCACACGAGAAAAGTTGGGATTTTGATGCGTTCGGTAAAGTTTTTTTCCGACAACGAGGTTACAGTTAAACTTCCCAGAGTTCTTTCATGTTCATTTTGCTGTGGTTAATCCAGGTACGTGTATATTTTGTTGTATTTGAAACTTTGTGGGTGTAGTTCAATATAAACCCTCACGAGACCTCACTCGTCCTCCCGGGCTACCGGGGGGTTTACAGGGCTTGTTGCATATGCTAAATGCAATCGTGATTCCTAAGAAAGTGAGTTAGGTCTTTTAACGTTTTTAACTAACTTAACAGAATTTATTATGAAACGAATTAATTTGGCTCGGTAATTGTTTTAATAAAATTAACAATTATTCATTTTCGAAACTCTTAAAAGACCTATGTCTTACACTTGTGAGAAGCTTGCTTCTACACATCTCGAGATTTTGCAGGTTCGATTGTCAGTTTGGTAATTGGATGAGACGAGAGTACACGAGTGTTTTTGAGAGTTCACGAGCCGACTGGTCCTTCTCCAGTCACGTTGATATCAGGTAATTTCAGTTTCATAATTTCATTATGTTTATTATTTTAAACGTTAAAAGTGTAATTGTATAATTGTTAGTAGAACCGCCACACATAAGCCCCGAAATTTTAAAAATTGCTTAATAGTCAAAAAGTCAATTTTAACCCCGTCCCTCAAATGTTCATTAATCGCTATATCATTTTTAACTTTGAGGACAATGTTAAGTATTCTTATATTGAGGACAATGTAAACCTCAAATGTGGGGATGGGGGAAATTTAAAATTTTTTAGCCCGATAGTACCTCGAAGAGTGTTTAGAAACCAAAGTTGTTAACTGTTAATTATTGCCATTAATGCCAAGTCATAGGTTTCTGGTCATGGTTAGTTTTTTAGTGTCTCATTAGTCTTACTCACAAATATTTTTATTACGAGAAGTTGAAAATGGGGTCGTTTAGGCGGGAATAACGAGTCACGGGGACAGGTACACATGTTTATATCGTCAACCCTATTCCACAGAGAGTCCGCATGTTAGTCAGGACAAGTAAACCTGCTACTTTTGATTCTGCCGTCGAACTCGCAGAGATGGTCTATGCAGACCTCGCTGCGGATGATGTGGTGGTGGTAGACGAGAAGAAAGAGAAGAAATGGGTCGCTCCTGCTAAACGACCCGGTACCCAGATGTGGAACCCTAAGAACAAGAAGCCGAGAGTTTGGAAGAACAGGTCGTGCAAGACTTGTGGCAAGGCACACAGTGGTGAGTGTAGGTGGGGAAAGGGTTCGGATACATGTCATAAGTGTGGAAAGATGCATGCTGGAGAGTGTAGAGTTGGGTCGAATGTTTGCTACAAGTGTGGGAAGGCAGGTCATTATGCTCATGAGTGCAGTTCTAAACCTGCATGCTACAAGTGTGGTAAGACAGGTCACTTTGCTAGGGAGTGTACCGAGGGTGAAGCTGGAGGTAGTGGAAGGAAGGATGCCGATCAAGCTAGGCCAAGAACTAGGGCCTACATGCTGACCCAAGAACAAGCAAAGCAGATTCCGGATGTCGTCACAGGTACGTTTCTAGTGAACGGTGTTTCCGCTTCTGTATTATTTGATTCGGGCGCAAACAAAAGTTTCGTAGCCACACCATTTACTAAACTATCTAAAATAAAATGTTGCCGAGTGTCTGAAACTCTTATAGTAGAAACCGCTAGCGACACTTCGGTTGAAATAATAAAAATGGTTAAGAACGCTAAGATAGAACTAGAGGGACATGAGTTCCCTGTTACCTTGTACGTTATGACCTTGGGAGGTTTCGATGTGGTTTTGGGTATGGATTGGTTGTCTGAGTTTGAGGCTCAGATAGTATGTAAGAGTAGGATAATAAGGTTAAAGTCTTTGGATGGTAGTGCGGTGACGGTTTATGGTGATAAGGAAAGTTATGGGCTTAATGTCATTTCGCTGATAAAAGCCGAGGGTTTGTTAAGGCGAGGGTGCGGTGCCTACCTGGCGTATGTCGTCAACGCTACGGCCGAGACGAAAGAAATGAAGGATGTTCCTATTGTGTGCGACTACCAAGAAGTATTCTCTGAGGATCTTCCGGGGTTGCCACCGGAGCGAGAGATAGAATTTCAGATAGATTTAGTACCAGGAGCCCAACCTGTCGCGAAAGCGCCTTACCGTCTAGCGCCGTCCGAAATGAAAGAATTGATGTCCCAACTGCAAGAACTCCTCGACAAAGGTTTCATAAGACCAAGTGTTTCCCCGTGGGGCGCACCAGTGTTGCTCGTGAAAAAGAAGGATGGAAGTATGAGAATGTGCATAAGGTAAAGAATACATATCCTTTGCCAAGGATTGATGATCTGTTTGACCAACTGCAAGGTTCAAGTTGGTTCTCACGAATAGATCTCAGATCAGGCTATCATCAGCTGAAGATGAAGGAGGCAGACATCCCTAAGACAGCGTTCCGAACGCGGTATGGACACTACGAGTTCCTCGTAATGTCATTCGATCTAACAAATGCTCCTGCAGCATTTATGGACATGATGAATAGGGTGTGTAGGCCGATGTTGGATAAGTCGGTTATCGTCTTCATTGATGATATATTGATTTATTCAAAGAGCGAGTCTGACCATGCTGAGCATCTGAGAGAGGTATTGGAGACTCTGAAGAAAGAGAAGTTGTATGCTAAGTTTTCGAAGTGCGCGTTCTGGTTAAGAGAAGTGCAATTTTTAGGTCACGTGATTAATCCGGAAGGGATTACCGTGGACCCAGCTAAGATTGAAGCGATAACGAATTGGAAGACTCCGCAGAATCCGACTGATATACGAAGCTTCCTAGGGTTAGCTGGCTATTATAGGAGATTCATCGAACGTTTCTCCAAGATAGCCGCACCGCTGACCGGTATGACCTGAAAATCGATAGTATTCAGTTGGGGAAAGTTTCAAGAAGAAGCCTTTGAGGAATTAAAGAAGAGACTCACGCAAGCTCCAATGCTTGCTCTACCCGATGGTGACGAGGATTTAGTTGTTTGTGCTGATGCCTCGCATCAGGGGTTAGGTTGCGTGTTGATGCAACGAGGAAAGGTGATAGCTTACGCGTCTAGACAGCTGAAAGTCCATGAGAGTACTTATCCGACGCATAATTTAGAGTTAGCAGCTGTAGTGCATGCTCTTAAGATATGGAGGCATTATCTGTACGGTACTAAGTGTACTATCTATACAGATCATAAGAGTTTAAAGTACTTCTTCGAGCAGAAAGAATTGAACATGAGGCAGAGAAAATGGTTGGAGTTGATTAAGGATTATGACTGCGACATTAAGTACTATCCCGGTAAAGCTAATGTAGTCGCTGACGCGTTAAGTCGTAAGAATGAGGAAGTCCTTGCAACAGTGAAGTCATACAAGTTGATCATGAACCCAAGTCTTTTTGAAGAAATCATCAAGGTGCAGTCAGAGGTGTTAGTAGATGAAGGGTTAGTAAAGAAAGAAAGGATTTATGGCCAGCAAGATGAGTTGATGGAAAACACTCATGGAATTAAGACTAGATTCGACCGTATGTGGATCCCATGCCATTGTGATCTTAGAAGTCGAATCTTAGATGAAGCTCATAAGTCAATATATTCGATTCATCCAGGAGCTACAAAGATGTATCAAGATTTGAAAAAAGACTACTGGTGGCCTGGGATGAAGAATTATGTAGTGGATTATGTTAGTAAGTGCTTAACTTGCTTACAAGTCAAGGCCGAACATCAGAAGCCTTATAGGAAGATGCAACCGCTAGAGATACCTGAGTGGAAATGGGAACACATCACCATGGATTTCATAACTAAGCTACCTCGTACAGCTAAGCATCATGATACCATCTGGGTGATTGTGGACCGTTTGACCAAGAGTGCTCACTTTCTGCCCATACGAGAGGCCATCTCGTCAGAAACTTTTGCAAGCTTGTTCATTAAAGAAGTTGTAACCAAGCATGGAGTACCGCTATCAATCGTGTCTGATAGAGATACACGGCTTACTTCGAGGTTCTGGAAGAAGTTCCATGAAGCTATGGGAACGAGGTTGAACATCAGTATGGCGTATCATCCTCAAACTGATGGACAGTCTGAAATGACGATCCAAACCCTTGAGGATCTGCTGCGTGCTTGTGTTTTAGATTTTGGTGGAAGTTGGAATGATCATCTGCACCTGGTAGAGTTCTCCTATAACAACAGTTACCATTCAAGTATTGGTATGCCACCGTTTGAGATGCTTTACGGTAGACGATGTAGAACCCCGGTGTGTTGGGGTGAGACTGGTCAGAAAGAAATGGGAAGCCTAGAAGTGGTTCAAGAAACGTCTTCAAAGTTCGATCAGATCAAAGCAAGAATGAAAGCCGCTCAAGACAGACAAAAGTCTTATGCAGATAAGCGGCGACGACCAATTGAGTTTAACGTTGGCGACAATGTGATGCTTAAGGTCTCGCCTTGGAAAGGAATTATCCGTTTTAAAAAGAGGGGGAAGCTGAGTCCGAGGTACATTGGACCGTTTAAAATTTTAGATCGTGTGGGGGAAGTAGCTTATAAGCTGGATTTACCCAATGAGTTAGAAGGATTTCATTCAACCTTCCATGTTTCTCATCTGAGGAAGTGTCTAGCTGATGACACGTCTCACGTGCCATTAATGGACATTGAGGTTGATGAACAACTGAACTACATCGAGCAACCGATAGAGATCGTTGATCGCAAGGAAAAGCAGCTTCGTCACAAGATTATACCCTTGGTAAAAGTGATATGAAAACACCGCAAGGGATCAGATGCTACTTGGGAGGCCGAAGATGAGATGCGCAAGTTTTACCCTAGTCTGTGTATGTAATAGTTAGGTTTCGGGGACGAAACCTCTTTAAGGAGGGAAGACTTGTAACATCCTAAATATTATAATGTTAAATTAAGAAAATTACGTTTAGTGACTTCGCGTTATTAATTAAATTAATATCGAGTAAAGAACGGATCATGGACTTAGATTAATTAAGATGGGTTAAATGAGAATGGGCCTTAGGTCCATGGGCTTTAAGGGATATAAATATCCCCTAAACCACCATAAAACCCTAAACCTCATTTCATTCCATCTTAATCTCTACACCCTCAAAAACACACACATACACTTACACCTATATACGGCCGAGAGCGAGAGTGAGATCCAAGGCCAAGTAAACGAGATTCTTGATAGATCCTTCATTTCGCAAGATAAACACAAGATCTATGGTCCGTGACTAAGCCAAACAAACACGAAAAGGTACGTTTTGATCTTAAAGTTTACTTTTTTATAAACGTTTAGCATTGAAACTTAGAACGAGAGTGTATCGGGTATAAACGAAACATAAAGTTGTAAACTTGATGATAAATACGAGTGTAATGAACCCGAAAATGGAAACGGCTCGGTTGATGAACCCTTAACACTAGTATTGAACGATTTTGAACTTAAAGGTCCAAACTTTACGTGTTTTCGGGTCAAACCATATCCAAAAATGACCATAGGATTGATCGCGAGTTGGTTAAATATCGTATCCAAGAGTTTCACGTTAAAACGATGATGATTTTAGGGATTAAGGATGAACAGCGGGGCTGCTGCACAACTTCGCCTACAAGCGAACTTCGCCTGCACGCAAGTTCGCTTGCAAGCAAGTTCGCCTAACTGGACAACTTCGCCTGGCATAAGTTCGCTTAAGGTGTAACTTCGCCAAGTTAACTTCGCCTGGCATAAGCTCGCCCTTGACAACTTCGCCTGGCATAAGTTCGCTTAAGGTGTAACTTCGCCAAGTTAACTTCGCCTGGTATTAAGTTCGCTTAATGTTAAGTTCGCTTATTGTTAAGTTCGCTTAATGATAAGTTCGCTTGAGTTAGCAAATTAGAAAATAAATGAAAAACCTAATGAAAAATGTGTTAAGACAGTTAATGGAAATAAAATTTTTCCAAGCTGACCTGGTAGCTCGACCCCAGCCAGGGGCTCTGCCCCTTGGACCCTGCTAGGGGCTGCCGCCCCTAGACCCCGCTGCCAGGGGCGCTGCCCCCGGACCCCCGTTCGTTGTGGGTTATATAAAGATAGAAATACAACATGAGTAGTAGTAGTTAATTGATACATGTAAATATTATACAGTTAGCCGTGCACAGCTCAAGAAGGGAATAACGATTAACGGAGAGCGTAACAGGATTCAGGTGAGTTTCTAGCCCCATTTATGTGTTATGTTTTCGGGGCTGTGTGCATACTCAATATGTTTGTTAATACGCTTATCCTAAGAGATAAGTGTATGCCTTATGTGAATAATGTGAAATGTATGAATGATTGCTTGATGGTACGTGAATGATCTTCGGATATTGAACGTACTGTCAGGATGTAACGCTATGTATAAGGTAAGTATGATATGTATGCTTATGTGTATGAACGTGATAAAGTTAATAAAAGAAGGAAAGGAAGGTTGTATGGTTGTATGGTTACGAAAAGGGTACCGAGCCCTAATAATACTCGAGGTATGATGTATGGTTGTATGGTAACGAAGAGGGAATCGAACCCTACTAATATTCGAGAACTAGGGAACCGAACCCTACTAATATTCTAGGAAAGAGGGTACCGAGCCCTAATAATACTCGAGGAAAGAGGGTACCGAGCCCTAATAATACTCGAGGAAAGAGGGTACCGAGCCCTAATAATACTCGAGGAAGGAGGGTACCGAGCCCTAATAATACTCGAGGAATGTAGGGCGTAATGCTCTTTATAACGTAAGATATGAAAGCAAGTTAGTACAAAAGAAAGTATGAAAGTATGAATGAAAGAGTATAAGTTTGTGTGTATTGTATAATGTATGATTAACTAGAACTCACTCAGCGTAGCTGACTTTTAGTATGCACGCAGGTGAGTAGGATGAGGCAGTTCGCTTGAGGGGACACGTGGCACTGAATAAGAGGCTGGCATCGGAAGACTCAAGACGTTTAAGTTTAATGTTTCGGTTATTTTGAAAGACAAGATGATGTTTTAAGACAATATGTGTTTTGTTATGAAATGTTTTATGAAAGCTTTTATATTCCGCGAATGTTTTAATTAACTCTGATATTTAGAACTGCGTTTATGAGTAAATCCAACACGAAAGTAGGGCTACCGGTAACGGGGCATTACAAGTTGTTTCGTTTATTTAGATGTTTTGTAATAAGCCGGGTCAGATCGTTTGAGCTACTTAAATATTTCCCTTCCATACCCTTACACATGGCCCCGTTACAACCCTTTTAAAGACCTCTTGATTTGCATTTATGCCAAAGTAGCTTGATGGATTAATATGTACTTATGAGTGATATTGAGAGCTGAGTGATACTTGCACATCTTTTGCTAGTCCATATATTAAACCGAGATGAGAGATGTTATATTCGAGTGGTATGAGCATGTGTGCCTTAACCTGAAACAAAGTACACCTGTCTAGGCGGCTCTATTGTTTTTATTATAGCATTTAACCGTATTTGTGATATGTCAATCTAAAAACAGTGTCAGTCTGGGAAACTGGGTATGACCTAAAACCTTACTAGTATTAATGGCGATAATCTACATACCTATGATGGAGGTCAATGTTTGCTTTAGAGTTTTGCCTGAGGGCAAGCAAAAGATAAGTGTGGGGATGTGATGGTCGGTTAATTTGTATATGTTTTCGTTCGTTTATTATTTAGTTTTAACTGTTTATTCGAGAACTATCGATACTTCATACGTGTTTTATTGGATTTCAGGTCATAGGTGTTAAAGTACTCATTATGGACCTGTTGTGACACGGAATGAAGACGCGGGATGTCCAGCACGCAAATCGATGAAATAGTTGAAGTTGGCTGTAACAGGGTCCCATCGCAGTACGCGATGGGCCTGCTGAAGTACCCATCCTGTACCGCGATGGGTAGTATTTTAAACTTTGACTTTGTGGTCAATCGCGGTACGCGATTGGCCTTTGAAGACAGATTTTGAGTTTATAACTTCTTTTTCATCAAGAGAAAACCCTAACTCCGTTTTTACAACCAAGAGGTGATTTCCAGCAGTCCTATAGGCGATTTCCACTACCCTAGCTCGTGTCAAGACTATATCTATTATCTATATCATCCGTATTGAAGATTCGATGAAGTCGCGGCTCGGCTAATCTCCTAGAATCGCACCCGGGATGTATAGTTTGTAACCATTTACAGTTTTTCTCATGTGATTAAGAATACTTATGTTTTGTTATTGAAGATTGATATATAATTATTGATGTTTAGTATTTCTGTGTGTTCGGTCGGTTTAGGTTTACGTTGGTCTGAACGATCTGTTACCAGTTGCTAGATAATTAGTCATATAACTGTTTGGTTAGATTGAATACGATAAAACGTACAATTACCCTTAACTGAGTCACACTGGCAATGACTATTTGATAACCAGTGCCGTGTGTAAAGTTATTGTTGACGTCTAAGGTTTTGTCTGGTTGATCAGTTTTTAGTTAATCGTTAATAATCAATTTGTTAGGTTGCATGAGATACTGTTTGGTTGCTTACTTGAATTCTCGGGTGTGGTTTGCTTTGTTAACTGCTTAATACTCGTTTACTTGTTCGTTGCTTAGTTCTCTTAATTTAAACTATTGCTTGTGTGATCAGCACTAAAACCGTTTACTTCATAATATTAAACCTGTTACACGAATTGCATTGACCACATACTCCTTGTGATACGATACCCTACTTGATCTATCTATTTAGAATAATTAGGTTTTTGATTGACTCAAACGACGGTCAATAGAAAAATATGCAAGCAAACAGACTTGGAAGCCAAAAAAAGACACGAACAAATGGTTTTTAGATTCCATCATATATCCACAATTAATACATAGAGTATCACCCCTCCTCAACACCACCCCCCCCCCCCCCCACACACACACACACGTCATGGTAAAAATTCAAATTAACTTGTGCTTAGCAAGTTGTGTGTTGGGAAACCAAGTCAAGCGGCGGGCATGGGTGAATAAGCATACCTAGCTTTCTATGAGTGGAGTTTACACGTACCTCTAGGGTTGAAGCCACATTTCATTGTTCATGGACTTGCTCGTTAGAACTCACAAATTACCATTTTAAGGAACTACCCCAATATCAAAGTGAGTCATCCTGGACAGATAGTCAACCCATATACTAAATTTGACGTTTTAGGTCTGACTCACACAAAAACACAATAAAAAAGAAAACCCACCACTATAAGAAAACTTCCTTGATTCTGGTTTCAAATCTAAGACCATTAAATCTTAATTCTCAACCATCATCCCTATGCCATTGGACCAGAAGGTCAGCCGTCACAAATTACCTTTCTAACAAGGTGATATTTATAGGGGTAAAAAATATTGAACCCACTTGCTAAGGTAAGTAGCTGTTTCCAATTACTAAAGTCTTCTGGCTGATCGAAGGGGACAAACCATCGACAATCCCTTTCTTATAAAAATAAAATTATAACTTCCTAGCCAGATTTTTTTTGCAATTGCATTCAAGAGCTATTTAAACAGAAAAATTAAAGAAATGACCAGGAAGAAATTCTGGTTCGAACAAAAAGGTTATACATATTACATTAAAATATTAGCATCCAATACATCTTGGAATTCATACTTGAACATGTTACTACAATAGCTTATTTCTCTATCTTCTTCTATAGTACCTTCATTCATGTAAGCCGAATACGAATTCGAATCGATGGGAGTCATGCTTGACGAAGAAGGCGTACACGATGAATACAAGAAATTTGACTTGAGACCGACTTTGTTACTGAAGTTTGATTGAGGATAGTTTTCAAGATCATTGCAAGCTAAAGTATCAATTGTTTGGTCTACACTGGATTCCCTGAGCATGGAAGTTTCACTAGAAAATGGAACACCACAAGCAAGAGTACTCAAAGTAGAGCGCTTTGGGATTTCTTGAATTAGGGTTTGGTCTTGAACATGATTGTGTTCTTGAATTTGTAGGGTATTATCAAGAAGGTTTTGTTGGGTACTTGGAAAACTGAATCCCAGGCTTTGATTGCCTTGCGACGCAAGGAACAAAGCGGCTAGTCTTAACAGTTCAAGGTCGACCGTGGGTTGGAACTCTGACAAGTTCAAAATGGATGAAAGGTCAAGTCGAGGTTTATGAGTGGCCGGATCAATTCCCATTCGAATAAGTCTTTTCCTTACGTGGGTGTTCCAATAATTTTTTATTTCGTTATCTGTTCTTCCAGGCAAATGAGATGCAATCGTTGACCATCTAGTAAATAACCAAACATTAATGATTAGATAACAAAGATTAAAGTTTTGAAACAAATCCATCTAGAAAATGACATTTGACATCAGAAGGATCTAAAGTCTAAGCTATTAATTCTAGATAAATATGTGAAGAACCATCAATTAGAAGGTTTATAACTCTGACTTACTTGTTGCCCAAGACACCATGAAGTTGAATGATGGTTTCCTCCTCTTCAAAAGAGAACTTGCCTCTTTTGATATCAGGTCTAAGATAATTAGTCCATCTTAGCCTACAACTCTTTCCGCATCTTTGAAGACCTATACATAGTCAAATAAAACCAAGAAGCCTATTAAAGTTCGGAAACATTTATATAATGTTATGCATGAAGTCTGAACACCATATAAACCGCGTTCTTTTGAAATATAAATGTATTTTGTAATCAGTAGTTGATAGCGAAGAAGCTTACCGGCATTTTTGGGAAGAGTTTTCCAATTTCCATAACCATTCTTGTGAATGTAATCAATGAGCTTCTTATCTTCCTCAGTAGTCCATGGACCTTTCCTTAAACCACCATTTTTGTCACACTGAGGTGCCCGTCCCATAGTGATGATGTTAACTGTTAAGTGTTAACTAATTAATATGATATCAATCTATAGCTAATATCTCTTGTGATGAGAAACACGGCTGTTTGTAGAATGGAGGTAGGAGTGTAGTAAGATGAATATAAATATGAAGGAAGAAACATAAAGTCAATTTGATTGGGATGGGTAGCCGTCCATTTTCTTATCTCCATGGCTACGTGTCCCTTGAAATATAGATTTTTGATAACATATATGCTAGATAAATCTCTACGTACACTTTAAGGACTGAGTTTATGATTTTTAATCACCCTTTTTTGACATTAGTAACAGTTCTACGTGTCCCTACAATATGTTGTAAGAAAGAATAGTCAAACGTCTAATTAATTATTTTGAAGATATCAAATCTTTTTTCACGAGTTCATTTGTTATACGCAATACTATATATGTATCTAAAGTACTTACAAATTCACTATATATAACCTCTTTTTAAATTGATTATTTAAATGTGATAAATAACACGATTATATGACACTTATCGTATTATATGTATTTGTAATTTAACTACAAATACTTAAACATTCATGTATTTATCTGAGTATTGGTAATTGAGTTGTAAGGTTTTTGGACACGTTCCATCTCTAAAAGGTTGGTTTTATTTGTGACATAAAGCTAACGAATCTTTGTTCACTAGATTCATTCTTTAGGTAATAATATATGACACTCGTTAAACATAAAACCAATTTTAATGGCAATGGTTATTCACACGTCCTTTTTTGATATTCATACACCCTTTAACACAAATTTTATCTATTATATACACCCTCTGTAAAGAGAAAGAGGGTGTATGAATAACACAACCCATTTTAATTAAACGACTGTAAAGATCACCTGCTCATATGTACGAATTACTTTAAATATACGTAACATAAGATGATTACTTTAATGCTTTGTTCACCCTCTTTCTCTCATCTTATCAATTTCAACACTAGAATTATATATATATTTTTATAAATGATAACTTGCACACTGTATGTTACCCCTAAATTACACAATGATATGATTTAACTCACACACTCTTAAAAAGTCAAAACCTTACCCAGCTCTTTAGTGAAGGATGATACTTCAATTAAAATTAGTTATGTATCAAATACGTATAATTATATAATTTGATCATAAATCTTAACGTTTAATTAGTTTTCTTAATTAGTGACACCAAGGCTAACAGCCACACACATCGTTTTCCGGCGGGGCTGTGGACGGTGGAGGTGGTCTAAAATGTCGTAGTATAATACATCATTAGCTGTACTCAGCCGCCATATAATAGCCACGTACCCTTTTTAGTCAATTATTAATTAATTTCACGGGTTTCTACAACTGGTTATTTATTTATTTATTTCATGCATCGATCACATCTCATTCTTTTGCATGGCCTAGAGTATTTAATATTCATCACATATACGTCATGCATCGCTCACTTTGTCAAGCTGTCTTAAATTCACGGGGTCATATATCAAGATGTTCATATTTCACACGTCAAATTACTATTGTACGTGTTGATACTTTTTCTACATATCTACTTGTGATCCAAATTACAAACGGTTAAATTTCTTTTTACAATTCTCTGACGCCTAATTATGACCCGATGGTTTTTTGAACCACCACACCAAACAATTGTCTTTGGTTTTTAAGAAATTGTTGTGTGAGATTCGAGAGCTACATGATGTCTTTATGAAAAAATTGATACTTCAATATTATGATTTCTCAAAACTACAGGGGATATATAAATTATTAAGGCAAAAGTCTATACATGAAAAATATAATAATGATGATTTAGTATCCCAATTAAAAACTAAAAGTAAGATCTCAATACTCTCCTTTAAGTTGGAGAGTGTAGGTTCCAAACACCCAAGTTGCCAAGTAAGGTATGAAGCTATTGAGCACCGAGTACTTTGGTAAATAAATCTGCAACTGCATGGTAGTGGCAATGTGAATAGGCTTAATATTTTTTGATTCAACACGTTCACGAACAAAGTAGCAATCCATCTCTACGTGCTTTGTTCGCTCATGAAAAACAAGATTGTTAATGATTTGAATGGCCGATTTTTTTATCACAAAAGAGAGGTGTGGGGCCGTCTATGGTAACTTCCAGCTCCTTTAGGAGCCACCGGACCCAAAGAGGCTCGCTAACAGTGTTTGCCATGGCTCTGTATTCGGCCTCTGCGGAGGATAGAGATATAACCGACTGCTTCATGGATTTCCACTAGATCGGTCCACCACCGAAAAGACGCACATAACCTGTCCGCGATCTTCTAGTAAATGGACAACCCAACCAATCTGAATCGGAGTACGCTGTGAGATTCAATCCACCATCTTTAGAAAGTAAAATCCCTTGACCAAGAGTGTTTTCAAATATCGAAGAACACGAATAGCCGCATCCCAAGT
>NW_027503688.1:0-31934 GCF_021521415.1 Bidens hawaiensis
GAATCGACCCTAATAATATCGACGAAGGTTATAGGGCGAAATGATATTTAAACGTATATGTATGAATGAAAGTATGTATGCAAGTATGAAAGAAAGAATGAAAGTATATGTGTACATAAGTATGTAAGTAAATATGGAGGTATGTACCTTCGGGTGCATATCTAAGTATGTGAATGTATTGTATGTCGTCTAATTACTAGAACTCACTCAGTGTAGCTGACTTTTAGTATGCACGCAAGTTAACAGAATGAGACAACTGGTTTGAGCGGGATACATGGCAAGATTGAAGAGGTTGACATCTGAAGATTTGTCATGATGTTTGATACTATGTTTTAATTATGTTTTAAAAAGACAATTTATGAATATTTGTAATGAATGGTTGACAGTTATTATTATTCCGCGAAAGTTTTATTTAACTCTGATGATTAGAACTATGTTGATGAGTAAATCAAACGTCAGATGTGAGGCACCGGCAATGAGGCCTTACGTTCATCCTCATTGTCGTCCTCGTCATCATCCTCCTCATAATCAGACTCGTCATCATCACCACTTTCATCCTCCTCCTCATTCCCAGTGCCATTACTCCCACACCCGGATTAATCACTGGAACAATTTTTGTACTCACACCAGACATAAAAACTTCGGTTTCAACTAAACTGGTACTAACAATCATACTAACAACCACGACTGTTTCACTACCACCAACACCAGCACCGCTTCGATTAGTATCATCAACATCCTTAACACCACCACCACCATTTTCCCTTCTTCTAAAACTAGCAGTACGAGCTTCAGCAACGAGCTCAGCCAGCAACGAGCTCAGCCAAAACAGATTATCTCTTTTTCGCTTTTTGCACATCATCATCATCATCATCATCATCATCATCAGAGTCAATCCAACTTTTGAAGACTGTTTTTAGGAAGTTCTTTAGATCTTCAATATCCTCATCAGTCACCTTCATGATTTCAAAAACAAAAGTAGTGATTCACGAGAGCTTCGTTGACCACAACTTGAGTATTGGTGAAACGTTCATGTTGCTCAATTTGAGCTCTAAGCATGTCAACCTCTACTCTCAAATAAGCATTCTCTCCGATCAATGTTCTAACATTCAATGAGGAACTGAATTCACCCTCCAACAAACGAACTCGATAATCAAGTCCCTCATATTCAATCATCGTCCTATCGACACCTGATCTAACTCTCTCATCAGATTTTATGCAAGGTTTCAGGAGGAAGGTAGATCAGATTCACGGTGGGAGACCCTTGATTCAAGATGAATCATCTCGTGATGTACAACATTCTACAATGATTGATCTGTCAATTGAGTTTGATGATTGTCCACTTGATTATGGAGATTCTAAATCCATAACCATTAACTCTCAATGAGGGCCCTATCAATCTCCCTGTCTTGCTCCAATTGAGAAACCCTTGCAGCCAAAGTATCTCTTTCTTTCACGACCTTACAATTAAAGCTTCTACACTGCAGGACAAGGTGGTGGGTGAATTGTGGTGGGGTTCGTGTCATAGTGGATGTAGAGGGAAAGGTTATATTAACTGACGTAGGAATATTTGAAGCCCCGGACTTCTTGGAGTCCTTTGCTTTCTTCGAATGTTTGAGGGCCGCTCGGGTTCCTCCTCCTCCTCTGATTGCTGAGACGGACTGCCAGTAGAAGGCTTACTGATGGCCTTCTCTCTTTTTGCCATGTCTCTTCTTTGTTCGGTTTTCACCCTCAACCTTTGTATCTGACTCAGTAGACTCACTATCAGGCTCTTCTTCATGCCCACTATCACCATCGTCTCCACTATCATCATCTCATTCTTTTTCAGTTTTTTCTTCACTATCGGGTTTGGTATCAGCAAACAAACCGAACTTTGTACCAGGAACTTCTCCTTGACACTTGTAACCACTACGACCGGCAGGCTCCAACATTTCCTTGAAAACCGTTTGGCTCACCATCTTAGCATGGTGAGGCTCAGTATGAGGTATCTCGTTTCCGTGTTTATCAAACATTTCCGGGTAGACCGGCCTTGGAACATCGGTCATCAAGTCATCCAACAGAAGTTGCTAAAACCTTGGATACATTTTCCAAGTGTTCTTTGAAAGCACATTAGATTGCATGCAGTTAAAGAAATAGTTGGAGTAGTTGAACTCAACCTTGTTCGTCAAACACGCCATTAGTCCAACCCATTCCATCTTATGTTTATGAAAACCCCTTTTTGCTCAGAATGACAGTTTGCTGTGATGTGAAACAAGAACTTCTAGTATGGTGGCATGTGTCGTTTCTCACAGGTCGTCCAAACAACATCATACCCAATGTTGGAGACATATTTTCCAAGTACTTCTTATATGTTCATAATAGTGATGTGGGGCATCCTTGATGTTTAGGGCTCGTCTGACATCGTCTTCTATGATACTTAGCTTTTTCCTGGTCACCTCAGTTGTAATAGTATCAACATTCTTTATAGTCTTTGCTTTGGTCCAAAACTCTTCAATCCAACATGTATGAATCTCTAGGCTTGCAGATATGCATGAATAAAAGGACATTCTCTTAATCCCTTAATCATGGAAGTAAACACCCTATATTTTCTCTTCTATGGTAGATCAAGAGGACAGTACATGTTATGTTGCTGCAACATCATCATTAGACAAACTATTAGGGCAAATAATCAAACATTAAATCAAAGTGTGTGTGTCTATATATATATATATATATATATATATGAACTTGAAATAAAACAACTGTGCAAAAGAGAGAAATAAGAAACATTTTAGAAAACCACCAAGTATAAACCGATCGAATCGAATTTTTGGTAAAATGAGTTGAATTTTTGTAAAACTATGTTCACATAAAAAACTTCCAAGTCAATATGAATAGAATTGAGTTTTGATATTCGAATCGAGTTTTAAATCCTTTCTCATAAAGAAAATATCCAATTCTAAATTAATCGAATCGACTTATAATCAAAACGAATCGATTTTCAAACGAATCGATTTGTTTGAAGTTCAATTTGTTTGAAGTTCGATTTGTTTTGATTGTTTTGACACTTGATTTGATTCCTTTGCCTTCATATAATTTTGTCCATCAGAACTCGATTAGTTTTGATTTTGGAATTTGAATTGAATCAAAACTCGATTCGGTTTAAGCTAGATTCAATTCGAATCAAATTTTGAATACGATTCAAATAACATATTGTCCAAAAATCAATTAAACTTTATATGAGAGTCTTTTAATCCTGATTTACATTTCTGGGCACCTTTTTACAAAACTTAACCACAACAAGGGTCAATTAGACCCAAAATGGTCTGAAAAAGCCTAGAAACTTGAAACTTGTAAAAATCTATTCAAAAACCACATTTAAATATGTCAATAGGTTTGTCATTATGTTGATAACAGGGAGCTCTTAAAGATTTGAGCAACAACCAACATAATATAGTCAAACAATTCACCAATGGTTCTTCTATGAACCGTCAAAATAACGGCCAAGAACAAACAAAGAACAAGAACATGAACTATGAACAAATATAAGATGATGTATCGATGGTGAAGGACCTATGGTTCGGATTATCAACTGTGAAATAAAGAGAGAAATAGATTGTGGGTTTGGTTTTGAAGGCGGTGGAGGAATTGTGGTGAAGAGAAAGAGAGAGTTGAGAATGTTTGGGAAAGTGTGAGTGGATAACACGAAATAGTTTTTGGTTTCCCCTTTATATAGGGTCAGCCTATCTCACGTTATGATCAAAACCTCTTGAGTTTTAAGTGATTTTAAACTCTCAATCCCCCGAACACTGAAAATATTTACAGATTTAAACCCGAAAAATATTTATGCACCGAATCCAAACACTCAAGTATATACAAGATATATTTTTGTTGGTTTGCACATTTTACAATGTTTGCAAGATAGACCTTCACATACCCATTTAAAAAGAAAACAATTATAAAAGATAAGATTAAGAAGTTAAAAGGTAAGAAAATTTAAAAATAAAAAATAAAGTATAATTAAAATTAAAAACAAAACTAAAATAAAATTAACTTAAAACAAATTTCAAGTTTATAACATAAAAAAACAAAACAAAAACAAAATAAAGTTAAAAAGAAATAATTTAAGAGTAAAGATGAAATTAATATTATATATTATACACTAATTATAATCATTAAAGGTTCACATATTTTTGTGAGAAAGATCACGACATAGAATCACATTATCAGTTAACATTCTAGATCACATTTCTATTTCAATCTATTATGCTAAGAATCCAAAGTCGATTGTAGATATATTTTGTCCAATTTAAGCTTAACAAGTATTTAGATGTCAATGTGATACGTTAATGTATGTATTAAGTACAATAGTTATGTGGTCCCCATTTAATCTAATATGTTACCAACTCCATCATTCCTCAGGCCATGGTTGCAAAAGACGCTAGGCGCTCCCCGGGCGGTCTACTAGGGAGTTGTGAATACTCGGTCTGGGCGAGGTGTATTCGGGGAGTACTTGGAGATGGTATTTTATAAAGAAATTCATGTATCAAAAATTATATATGTGTCAAATATCAAAAGTTTACTAAATATTCTACAAAATACAAACGAAAAATAAAAAAACAAAAAATAACACGTACATGTTAGTTTAAGTCTCTTTTGATGAAAAACGTAACTATCGAACTTAAATAAGAAGCTTGCGAGTTTAGAACTTCGAATCGGATGATAACAATGGTGGTTGCGAGTTTAGAACTGAAATAACACGTACATGTTAGTTTAAGTCTCTTTTTGATGAAAAACGTAACTATCGAACGTATATAAGAAGTTTGCGAGTTTAGAACTTCGAATCGGATGATAACAATGGTGGTTGCGAGTTTAGAACTGAAATTAGTTTGCATCTTAGCGTCAAAATAAAAAAAAGTGATGGTGGGCTCTTGGAGAAATTGTGTTTTTTTTATAAAAGTCAAAATTTTATTAAGACCAAGTTGGACCGCCTAGGCCGAGTAGAGGCTCCTAGGTCCGAGTTGGACCACCTAAGACCAAGGTTGACCGCCTAGGGCCGATTCCAAGTTTTTTTTACCTTGAAGTGGAAAAAGGGTGTAGTGAAGTGCGGAGGAGTGCCTAGGCGCTGAGTACTCGGCTACACAGGCCGGGTTTTACAACACTGCCTCTAGCATAATTTATGTTCATCAGATAACCTTGAATTGACTCCAACCCCTAATGATTGATCAAAACATTTTGAGCTAATTTAAACTTTTGAAAACTTTTACAAATAAAGGTTGAACCACGTTAAGTCATATCGATGAAGGTAAAACCACTAGCATAGGCAGATATTTAAGTTTGTATCACTCTGGCACTTACTCATTTATCAAGCCTATCTACACATCAAGCTCTTGTTGGCTTTTGATATACTATTTGCATCTGCTAGAAACATTATAGACAATTTATTATCATATTCCAAAGGCCGGATAATTTTATATTATCTGACTCCCTCTACGCATGAGCTTAATCTAAATGGGAAATCAATTTTTTGAATTTGTTTGGCAAGTCAAGTGACTCAATTTTGATTTTCTTAAAAGCAAATAAAAAGCTTTTTGGTGAGTTTAAGATGACTCATTTTTTCCCTTTAATATTGTGACATATTTTAAAAATATTTACAATTTTAAAACACAAAAAGATAAATAATGATTAATCAAAACAAATCATGCCAAGCGACTCTACAAGATATGGAAATCGGGCACAATCAAAGGCTTTTTTCAAAAGGTCTGCAAATTTGTGGTAAGAATGGACCCTTTCAATACTGAAAAGTTTCCGATCATAACAATCACGAATGAAATGCATTCAGATGTCAATATGTTTTATATTAGAGAGTTGGACTAGGTTTTTGACAATACAAACTGTTGCTTCATTATCACACTTGATAGGGGTGCTAAAGAAATTCAAACAGTAATCCAGCTGCTGATGCTGGATCCATATCACTTGTGAGCAGCAGGTTGATGCGGAAATGTATCCTGCTTCAGCTGTAGAGGTGGTTACAATGACTTGATTCTAGAACTGCCAAGAAATTAACCGATCCCCGAGGAATTGACATCCTCCTGAAGTTTATTTTGTGTCATGATTTCATCCCCCATAATCACTTTCGGTGTTAGCATGCAGTACCAAAGTAAAGGCTTTAGGATACCGAAGGCCGAAGCAAGGAACATCAGCTACAGTGACTGGAGTGAAATCGGTGTTTTTAAAAGCAACAACTGCAGTTTGTTCAACAATAACTTGTATATTGTCATTTGATGAGGGGAGTGTAGGAACATATTCGACCACAATAGGTTATGCTTGAAGATTTTGTGCGGGTTTTTGGATCGATGTTGTCAGCTGACATGAATAAAGCATCTGAATATGAATAAGAAGCATCTTCAATGGTTACCATGTTAGTTGTATATGTTGGTTGAGGAGCAGGATTACCTATGGCTGATGGAGGAACTACGGGCAAGGAAGTTATGTTGGAAGGACTAGCAGACATATTGACGTCATTTAAGTTGTTGGATATAGCTTGAATCAACACTGGATCATGTATATAAGTTGGAGCATAAGTGCTTGTTGAACAAATAGACATGCCACGAAACTAATTGAACAAATAGTCATAATCAAACAACCAGTTGGGTCCCGTGCCTGCATCAGTAGGTTTAAGCTCTTGCCAGTCAACATTGTAGGATTCCATTATCACATTTGCTTTCTGGTTGTAAACACGATAAGTAGTTTTGTTGACAGCGTACCCAACAAAGTAACACTCATCGGCCTTCTCAGCAAATTAGGGATCTGATTTGGCATTTGCATGAAGCAGGGTGCATGGAAATCCGAATAGCTTGAAGAAGTTGACTATGGCTTATTTTTGTAATGGACTTCTTACGGAGTTTTCTTTAAGCGCTTGTTGATCAGCACACGATTCTGTATGAAGCATGTACCATTGATTGCTTCACCCCGGAAAAAATGGAAGCTTTGAGTCTGACAACATTGTTCTAGCAGCCTTTGTCAGTGTTCTATTACGATGTTCAGCAACTCCGTTTTTTTGTGGAGAATACGGAGCACTGAACTGGCGATCTATCTCCTTTGAATGACAGAAGTCATTAACAGCCCTGTTGCAAAATTCGGCTCCATTATCGAATCTGATACATTTGAACTTCTTGTCCGTCTGATTCTCCACAAGATGTAGAACTTTATTAGAAACATAGCGGTTTCATCCTTGTGCCCTAAAAGAAAAGTTAAGCTGAAACACGAAAAGTCATCAGTAACAACAAGAAAATGGGCATTTCGGCCTATTGCCAAAGGATGAATTGGACCAAATAAATCCATGTGTAACTGCTGAAGTATGGATTCAATGGAGTTCACAGTCTTAAGCTTGTGAGGAAGCTTGCGTTACTTGCTTTTAGGGCAAGAAAGACATTTTCTAATGCAAGAGAAAGTTTTAACAGGCAGCCCCCTTCACATGCTCACATTCGACCAATTTGAACAAATTCATAAAATTTACATGGCCAAAACACCTATGCCACAGAGACGCATCGTTCTCTAAGGTTTAGGAAATCAAATTATGTGCTAAAAACAGTCAATTAAATATTAACTAAATTGAACAAGTAATAAAAACTAAACTTAAGACTTAACTACACAAAACACCGGCAAGTGAACCGATCAATTGTACTAAAGTTAAGTAAGTCCGGAATATCGAACCCACATGACTCTATAAATTAGGTTAATTAACCTAATTAAACTCAATTGCAAAATACAGCTATTTATTAAATAAGATTAACGGGGGTTTTTGTTAAACTAGTATTAAACTAAGAAAGTAAATAAACAAGTAAACTAGAAAACAAGCAATCAAACACAAGATCGAAACTAATAAGAGAAGGAATCTACCCAGGTAAGAATCCCATGCATCAACAATCATCAAGCAATGGACAACTAACTTGATATGGAAACTGATTTCTAAACAAATTCGTCTAACAAACCCTATAAGACCCTCTGTCTCATCAAGTAAACTATACACTTGAGTTTTCACTCAAGAAACCATGTTATGCGAATCATGTGGAGGACCGAGTGGAGCTTCCTCCACCTCGGTAAAACTCCAGTACCCTCACAGATACCGAATCACAATCCGACCGTTCATCAATCTTGGTCTTCTTCTTTCTAACTCCATGAACCTTCTCAAACTTGCGCTTTCCACCACCTCTTTCTCTAACACACTTCACCATTACTCGAGAACTATAAACCTCTCGCTCATTTTTCACACTAATACTCACCGAACGGGAATCATCAGGACGTGAATCTATGCCCGAGATAAATGATTCTATCAAGTAAACTGGATGACATGGATCAATAAGACCTTCTTGACCACTTGCTTGTCTCATGGATTTAGCTATATAAGTAGCACTATCATATCCGGCTCTAAGAGTGATATTGCCTTCAAAAACGTCAATGATTGCCCTAGCAGTACGTAAAAACGGACTACCCAAAATGATAGGAACTATCTCGTCGGCCTCCATATCCAAAACAACAAAATCTGCGGGGAAAACAAAATTATTAACCTTAACGAGCAAATTCTCCACAACACCCCTCGGATACTTAACGGAACGATCCGCTAAAGACAACGTCATACGAGTAGGGATGAGCTCTCTTAGGCTTAGCTTTTCATATAAAGAATACGACATGAGGTTTAAGCTAGCTCCTAAATCGGCCAATGCTTGACACGTCGTGTCACTTCTGAAAAGGGATGGAATGGTAAAAACGCCGGGGTCGGGTAATTTCTACGGTACTTTATTAAGAATCACCGCATAACACTCTCCATTTAGTGAAACAGTCGAAAGCTCCTCCAACTTATCCTTTCTTTTAAGATCTTTCAAAAACTTGGCATATTTAGACATATGCCGGAGGACTTCAATGAACGGAATATTGATATTCAATTGGCTAAATATACAGAGAAAATGCCGGTAATCTTTCGTATACTTTTGATGTTATAGACGAGCGGGATACTGGACGTAGGCAAGGTCAATGATGTGTGGTGGTCGGGCTTCAACCGGTTTCGTTTTGATACTTTTCTCAACTTGCGGCTCAATAATTGGTGTGTTACCTGTTGTTTTTCCCGGGACCTCCATCTCTATCTCCTCATCCACCAACTAGTCTTCCCCATATTTCTCAGTTTCTCTAGTAACTCTTTCTGGACCAAAAACCCTACCACTACGAGTGGAGATGGCTTTCAATTGAGCAGCCAGATTAGTTTGAGGAATACCTGAAAAATGATCTGGAGGCATCTCTTATAAACGACGAGCAATATCACCAACGAACCTTTGAATATCAAGAATGGCAGATTGTTAATTCTTGAAGAGTAAGTCATGCTCGGCGAACTTCTTCTATATAGCTTGGTCTCTCTCCAAGATTTGCTTCATCATCTCTTCTAAACGTCCAATTCCACCATCTGAATCCTACACATTATTTTGAACATTAGTACCATTGGTATTATTATTATTGAAGTACTGACCCTGTCCTTGATTATAAGAAGTTTGAAACCCGGGTGGTGCGCCCGATGGACGCCAATTAGAATTATTTTGATTCGGGTTTTTGTAGGTGTTCCAACTCGAATTGTTGCTACTATTCAAAGCATGTGGAAGCCTGTTTTAACCATCAATAAAGTAGACCTCTTGATTCATAAACGGGCACTCCAATGTGCCATGTCCACCCCTATAAACCTCACACTTATCAACCTCTGCCTTCAACCCCTTAACCTCTCTAGTTAGTGATTCCAAAGCAGCAGCCACACTAGTATCCAGGTTAATCTGGTGTACACCTTGAGCGGTTGAGGATGTAGTAGTGACGAGAGTGGAATTCCCGCGATGTGGCCCTTTGGCAAAATCATATTGAGCAAAGCTTTCAAACATCTCGTTGCATTCGATGACATTCTTCTTTTCCATTAGATTTCCTCCCGCGGTCGTGTCGAAACAAACTTGGGTTTCGTAGTTTATCCCATTATAATATTTCTCCATGAGAGCCCATGATGTGAAACCATTCTATGCGCAACGAGCTAGCATGTTCTGGAATCGCTCTCAAGCATGACAACACTGTTCATCCGGCTCCATGTGAAACGAGTGAATCTTATCGGAAGAATAGCCGCTTTAACAGGTGGGAAGTATCTTATGATAAAAGCTGAGCGCAGTGCTTCCAAAGTAGTGAATGTGACAGGTGGTTGAGTTTCAAGCCAATGAGCTGCTTTCCCTGCAAGTGAAAAAGGAAAAAAGATGTAACAAAATGGCATCGCCAGTTGCACCTTGTAAATTAAAGTTTTCAAAACGCGTGTGTGCCGGTGCATCCTCGTCATCACGTCCATGAAACTGATTAGTTTTAACGATACTGTTCTAGATGTATGACGGGATCTGCCACGAGTTGGGATTGTCGATTTCGGGGATGACGATGCATGATCGCTTTCCGGTTAAGCCATCGAAGGCTTGAGCAACAATTGTTCTATCGTCGGCCATTTGGTCGTCTGGTTGACTTTTCGGACTTTCTGGTGGTGAACAGTTTGGTGATGACTTTGGCGTCGAATCAACTTCAGACGGTTGTTTCTCTGCTGACGAGCTAGCCTCGGTCTTCAACGGAGAAAATTCTAGATCCTCCGCGAACGAAGATGTGGCATAAACCTGAAAAACGCAACGGACCAAGTGAGTAGACTAAAAATAAAAACTAAAACAAAAATAAACTAAAATTTAATTAGAATCCTACGACTCAAATGAAAATAAAACAAATAGCACGTATGTAGCAAATAAGTCCAAGTAAAGCTAATAACGCAATCGCCAAGAGTCACCGGAAACGGTGACAAAAACTTAATGTGCTAAAATCAGTTGATTAAATATTAACTAAATTAAACAAGTAATAAAAACTAGACTTAAGACTTAACTACACAAAACACCGATAAGTGAACCGATCAATTGTACTAAAGCTAAGTAAGTCCGGAATACCGAACCCACATGAATCTATAAATGTCACACCCTGCCAATAGGGGGCCTGGGAGTTTCAAAGACAAATTGGTACCAAGTGTAGGCAGCGGAATATTATTAAAAAAATAAGTTACAATGTTTACACTAAGTATTTATGACAAGGTGTAACTACACAACTATCTCGTCTCTAATACTGCTACAATCCCGAGGTTGGTTCTACTAACTTCTTGGCATCTAATCTTCATATTTCATGTTCGGCATACGCTCCTTAAGCATTCTCATTACAAAGCTAATCCAAATTGCTAATCCCCATTGTACCTGAATACATGCTAAAAAGTGTCAACTAAAAAGTTGGTGAGTTCGTGAGTTTAGCACACATACACATAAAACAGTTCATTTATAAAAGCGCGCAAGTTTGCGTGTATGTAAGTATAAATCATGGTGCACATCAATCTAGTCCACAATCAAACCTGCAACTAGCATAAGTATCCCCAACTCATACAGAAGTTAAACCGTCCCAGATTATCACCCTGCTAAAAGCAACAATCAAACACGTAGGTTATATGCGGCAACGATCCGCAGATCTCAGTGTGGTTTACCCAACATAGGGTCACTGTGCGTGGGGGTCTCCCAAATAGTACTACCCATACAAGCCTCTGGCCCATTCCCTTGGGCTAATGATTGTGTAAAAGTTGGAGCAAAATTTAGCAGTAAAACACTTCTTGATAAATATCACACCATAAGTAAAACCAGCATGTATCCAGCCCAAAAAGTTTAAATAAAAAGGGCAGCACAAAACTCACCTCGGTCCGTACGCAATATGTATATGAAAGATAATCAATGAGCTTGCATTATTCTAGAAATCACCAAGTACGCCTAGTATATATATTAATCAACAATAAGTTATCGAAGAACAATGTAAAATTCGTTATTGGTATTGTTTACTAGTTAATTTTAAGTGTTGGCCAACGCGTTTGGTTCCCGATGAATAAAGTTTCCTTTTACAGGAAGTTTGTACTAAAATAACTTAATAAGATTGATGTTTTGTGTTTATGTATACAATTCAACTTCCGGGACTTTTAGTTACCTTGGTTCATTTGTCGGGTTTCGATAAAGTTTCCATTTTTGGAAAGTTCGAGTTTTCAGTTGGGTTTCGGGTTACCATATGACTAGTGAAGTTATATAATCTATTCATATAAAAGGTTTAATAATTATTGGTTGGAACAACATGTCATGAGATTACGAAAGATAACGATGCCGGTTATCACCGTATTGTCTGTTTTCAACAATATGTCTCTAGAGAAAAGTGTAAATAAACGAATACTTTGTTAATAAAAAATATCCCATTTTCCAGAAACATATATGTTATAATAATGAGTTATATGCAGATATTTTAGAACTTTTAGGGCTATACGGTCTTAGTCTCCGGACGTTCGTTTACCGTTCGTTTTAGCAAAAATCAAGTTAAAGATTCGGTTAATGTTTATAAATGAAGTAAATACTCATATTAAGGTTTTATTCAGTTATACTTGCTGTTGAAAATCAGAAACTTCATACTTTTGTAATTTTCAAAATGCTTGTTCGGTTTATGTCGGTTCAACCGTAACTCGCGTTTAAACGACCATTCTTGACAAAAGAGGTGTTATATCTATCAAAAATGTTTTATACTATTAAGATAAATGTATAAATATATTTTCCTGGAAGATGTCTATTTTTTACTTTTGAAGCATTTTAATCTTTAAAAGCCTGTCCGTTCGGCTTTAAACGAAACAACACTTTTAAACTTATAAACGGGCCGTTTTTCTAAATCCACTTATCCTTTAGTATTTTATAAATAATATTCAGTCATTTTAGGTTATAAGCACTTGTTTCAAAACCATACTTTCATATTTTTAGTTTTTGAGAATTAATTTGTTTCCAAAAATGCCCTTCCGTTATATATTTAACAAAACTCACCTTTGGTTATCAAAATTTTCAAGACCTGTTACAATACATAAAAATAAGTTGTTTTAACCTTTCATGGGTTTTGAAAGATTGTTCATAGCTGCAGTTTCGATAACGGGCCCGGTTTTGGCCTGTTCGGGTTTTAGTTCGGTTCTAAAAACGAAGATTCATACAAAATGGTTCCGGGTCAGATTATATAACATCAAAATATTATATTTAGGGCTGAAAAAATATATCACATTATTACTTTGGCTGCACGACTTATTTCTTATTGAACGTGTCACCAAAATGCCGGTTCAGTTGATTTCTAGCACTCGGTTTATTATTAATTTTTTATGCTGGTCTTTACCAAGTTTAAGGCCTCAGATATGTAAACTTAACTTCTGGAAATTTCGTTAAATATCCAGAAGTTAATAAGGTCGCACGTCGGGTTCATTTTCAAGTTAGTTTTTACTATAACGAGTTACCGAATGACTATAAATTGGCTACGGTTTAATGGCTGAACTTTGTGTAACTTTTAGGGGTTCATTGTCAAAGTTTTTTGTTGTAAATTTATATTTTTCCGTTTCAAATCTATAAGTTTATATGCAGCTCACTTTACTACCGAATATGCCCCTTTCCTTTTTTATATTTTCTTAGAACTTGCGAAACATATCGGGGCCTGTTATAATACATGGTAATAACATAAAAAAAAGTTTAATAATGATATTAGGATGCCCGGAACCCAAATATGGTTTTGATTCGGTTTGGGCCCGTTAGCACCGTCATGGTATATTTCTAACGAAGCTTATTTGTGGTTAACAAGTATGTTGACACCTGCTAATTATTATTTTAAAAAAAATAATAATAACTTGTTTTACTTTTGGGCAGTTGTTGCTCGTACATACTGGTTTTGGCCCGTTAGGGACATAATTTGGTTTTAAATGTATGTTTTCACATCAAACAAGTTCGGGTCAGATTGTATGTCTTTATAATATTATATGTGGGGCTATTAAGATGGTATTATGACTGTACTTACCTTAAGGTTCATTTATTGATCAAACGGGTCACTTAAGTGTCGCTTCCGGGTGTTTTAAGGCGTGGTTTTTATATTACTATTATAGGTTCATCAAAATACTTTTATACAAACAAAATAGGATGCCTGTAATACAAGCTTGACACGTTAATACTCCGGACTATGTCTGTGTATAGGTTGTATACATCTCGGGTGGTTTATGGTTCTGTTTAGGTTACAAGTATGTATCCGGTTTTAGTTTTTATCGCAAAAACAAACGTCTTAGTTATTTGTTTGGCTGTACTCAATTAACAACTGATTTAGTATGATTGTATTAGTTGTTTAAGCTTCATTTAATTAGGTAGTTGTTAGGTTACAGGTTTGGGTTGTTTAGACATGGGTTAACGCGGTTATAAAGCTCAGAATCAACACAAAAGCACAGCAAATACAGGTCGCCATACCTCGAATTCTTTATGGTTTCACAAGTTGGATTGAACTCCGGTTCTTAAACTGAATTCGCGGGCATAACAGAGGTTCGGTACTGTGATGTGGTTTATCAGAACGACAAAAGAATAAGGTGAGAAAAGATTGAAACAATATGATTACCCGAACTTCTTGTTGTTCTTGGGCTGATCCGTAAGCAGGAACACAGAATGTTAGGGGGGGGGGGCGATTTTATTCAAGAAACAAAGCAGAGAATTCAAGAGATTGAATGGGAAATCAAAGGTGTACAAGCATTGGTTTCTATAGTTGAGTTTACATAGGAAGCTCTGATATGATTCCTTTGCATTCCATGAGATTGGTTAAGTGCTCTACATGAAGGTGGTTGGGGTTGAAGGAAAACAAAATACGCAGGGAACATGAGAAGAGATTGGGCAAAAAGGATTTGAGATCTTGCAAAGATATTAGGAGATTTTATTTATTTATTTATTTATAAAATTTAAACAATCAGGTCACGCATATAAGTATGGGGATCGGCTTAGAGATAGATCATAAGTATATGCATTTTAAATAATATATATAACATGTTATTCGTCTTGTTAATCGGTTGTCGTTTAGTTAGGTTCGGTGAAGGGGTAGTTTTATAGATAATGGTTTATGTATTTTGGATACCCAGTATAGTTAAAGAACTGTTGGATAATTATTGAATGGTTCATATAATTTTGAAGTTATCGGGTTCCGGTTCATTTGGGTTAAACATGCCTCGGTTTCGTTTGATTGATTTGGGCCAAGCCCATGTTATAAATTATGGTATTATTATCAAGTTTATCCGTATCTCCATCAGGTTCTATGTAATCATTGGGCCGATCCTGTTTGTTATCTCAATGGTTCGGGCGAAGCCTATTGACGTACAGTTCGCTTCGACTATTCAACCAACATCTCACTCGGTATTTAACAATAAGTTTTCTCTTCTAAAGTAATTAAAAAAAAATTGCCCCATTTTTGAGGTTGTTACAGTCTTCCCAACTTATAGGAATTTCGTCCTCGAAATTCAACGTAGGTTATATGGATAAAAGTAGCACGCGTTTTTTTTTTTATATTTTCAAATCTGTTAACTTAATATATCCAGCCTCCAGACAATACCAAATCTTAGGATGACAAAAATATTTAAGTAGCTAGTTAGGAAATTAATATGAGGAATTCATTACAAGGCCAAATTTTCTTAGTGTCGTCAACTACAGGTTAAAGAACCACCCAATGGCTTATGAATAGCCATCCTGGTTTATACGAAAATAAAGGACTTCAATGAGATGTAATGTTGCAGTATCCAAGAACATAACGGTTTATTAACAAAGGTAATTATTTGTCCCTAGAGCACTTTATTGCCCAGAAGGAGGTTCTGAAAAGTATTATAGGTCAAGTTGAAGACACCTTGTTCATTATATTCCTCAAGATCTTATTAGAAAGATGTGGTGAAACGCAGGTAGACAAGCTTCAACCGGTATGTAGACTCTCATATCAAGTTTCATTACAAGATTTTCTCCTAGGGCCTAGGGGTAATTGGATAGATTCAATGAGTGATTTAGGCTGTCACGAGAATTATTCAATAGACTAGAGTTTTGAGTTTACGGATATAGGAAATGTTATATTCGGACGCCTTAATAGAATATATATCATCTTACATTCCGAGGATTTGGTCCAAACAATGAATGGATTCTATCAAGAGTAAGGTAATTTATGAAATTGGCCGAAATCAGTATTCTTCCCAAAAACTTAAACGGTTGTATTACAGAATGCCATGTCAAACCGCTACATATCGTTAGGTTCTTGATTCTCCTCCAAGTAGTAAAAATAGAATAAAACTAAGAGTTTTCAATATGGTATAGCATATTTATGTGAAGCGAAGATAATTTCAAGGATGTTCTCAATGATTGTCAGGATGGACTCTATTTAGTTGTTTGCGGCCCTATGAGAAGTATCGTTTTGAGAATACAACTTGAAAACTAAAATTAATGGAATTCGTTGTTTTCAATGATGAAAAAGGGATGTGAGTACGCAAATACATATATGTATATAACGAAAATATGATGTATTCCAATGAGAAATGAAACAATACTATAGTTGTATTCTTTCTAAGGTTGGTTTCATGACCCATTGGAACCAACCTCGTACCACGAGGTTAGTAGGTATAATTATTACGCTTTAGAAGGGATGAAAGATGGAGTGTGCTCATAGGAGTGAAAACAATGTTATAGAAATGAAGTCACTGAGTTGGACTTAGACCGAGGATTCGTCATAGGTGTCAACAACTTCCTCCACTTAGGCTAGTTTACCTTAGAAAAGTCGCACAAAGTTGTCTAGTAGGCAAAGTGAATAAGATATCACGAGGATGTTGATTCAAGTCACGTTTTTTTTTCAACTACTTGTTTAATAGACTTAATTGTGAAAATATATTTATTAGACATACTATAGTTATAATAATTTATAAAGAGTATGTACGAATTTCATAAGTTATGAAAATAATTTGTGTGCCTCATTTTTTTATATAAAGTCTATAACGTTAAATCATTTTAAATAGGAATGTATGGATGAAACGGTCATTAAGCCGTCATCTCGAAAAAAATTTAGATAAGACGTTGTAAAACATTAATAGATAACTCGAGTGAGGAAAAGGTGTTTTAGAAGAACCAGACTTTTGGTTAATTTAAACTTCAGCACTAAATTTGTAAATCATCCGAAAAATTTACTTAATTTTAACAAATTTCAGAAAGAACTTCTATAATCATTTCATTAAAGTTTGGGTCAGCTTTAATAAATTTTTATATCTGGTTTATAGATTTTCAGAAAAACTTAGTTATCTCTAACAAAATTTGAAGAATTAAAATAGTTTACAATCAAACTTGTTAACATAAAGACATCTAGTTGATTATAGTGGCCCTATAAGGATATGAAGATAAACTCTTAGAAATAAAGTAGAGCTAGAATGTATCTAAGAAGAGTTAAGGTTTCCAGGGTTAAGGATGAAAATAATGTGAATTGGAATGATCCTTAGTCTAGGTTTGGATAATAGCTAGCAAGTTCTAGACTCTTATAGTATATCACTACATACCGATTACCTCACCACTATAGGTTAATCAATAAATCTTGCTATGATAAAACGGGAATTTAAGATTTCAACATTCAAACCCACAAGGTAGTAGTGTGTCATGAAGTTCATGAGGTGTTCGTAAGGATCATTTGCATAATCATTAGAAGTAAAGAATTTAGAAGGGATATGGTATATGAGAAAGGTTCCTGACTACCATCTAATGGTTAAAGTAGAAAATTCTTTTTTTTTTTGAAATAGCTATACATATATTGTAATAAAGGAACCTATTTTAAACGCATAGTTAAAGGAAAGAAAAAAAATAAAAAAAAAATACCAAGGGTTAGGTGTACATTCCCAATGTGAAAGTTAAGAAATTAGTTTTCCAAAGAAGTAATACCCAAAATTTTCATTTTTGATTCTGAGGGTTCGGTGGCGCAACACCATCCTTGATGAAAATGTCCTCGAAGACTTGGTGTTAACACGAAATGGTTGGGATAGAGTTAACAGTAGTGAATACATAAGAAGTCAATACTTAGTGTTATTGGATTGTTTAGCGGTTCTAAATATCATTAGCATAAGCTGTTTTGAGTTATATGTGTAAGTGGCTTATCGAAGACAATTCCCTATATATCCCCTTGGGTTTTTTTTTTTGTATCATAAGTAGCAGATCATGTACAGATGTTACAAACTTTGGACATGTTATATGGGTCTAATGTGTATGAAAGTGAAGTCGCCATGCTCTCGCGTCATGTGAGTTTGTTCGAACATATATGTTGCTTATCACAAGTAAAGTGCACGTACGCTGGCTAACTTGGCTAGACGTCTAAGGTTAAAGGTTGGAAATATTTGGTGATAGACTTTTGTTAGATCGGGGGCGCTCACTAATGTTTGGTCGGGTTTGCGAATCCTAACGACTATCACTTAGGTTATTATCATCCTCGTTATTGAATATAAATTAAAAGGAAGTAACAATGATGAATAGATCGATGTACATGCGAAGAATGTTTGGTTAGTTTCACGCGATCCATTGATAGAAGCCGTGTAGAAATGGGCGTAACTATTGGAATAGAGTAGCCAAAGGACATATTAGAAGTATCACCTAGACGGATACAATTCATTAAGAAACACAAAGTCAATGTTATGCGTACTTGCCGATTCGAATTGTCCAAAAAAAAAATGCTAGACGAGTCAACTATGATCCTGAAAAATGTTCAGAGTTTGGCTATCATGTTAGATCAAAAGTCATGTATGCCAAAAGGTCAACACATGTGTGTCGAGAAGTGGAAGTTCCAATGTATATGAATATTTGTTTGAAATGATATAAATGTGACAAGTTTTGAATACGACTACTCAGAAAGTCACTTAGCTTAAGAAGAGAACTGCTAAAGTGGCTAAAGAGATGATTAAGCTCTAAATGAATGGTACCGTCACGCCGTCATGGTTGATAACTCACAAAGTACTTTAAGTTATGAATTAGAGAGTGCCAATTTTTTTGTACATATATATTCATGATATTTTGTAATAGTTTGTTGGGAGTTTTGGGTACCATAACAGGATTACCAGAATTCACGTGCACGGGCAAATTTATAATTACGTTGATCACCCATAATTATAAATTTGCCTTGCATGGTCATTCTAGTTTTCTCCAATTAGGTGTTATATGAATTTTTATTCATATTTATAGTTTTGTATTTCCCTACGCAAGCTTTTATGACAGTCCTAGTAATGCAATATGGGCTCCTATGTTACTCAGTCTATGGCTTTCTATGGGTAGCGATGAAGGTAAATCAAGTAACCTTATTTGCTAAGTACAATAAATATATGCTAAACACAAAAACGAGGTCGAAGTCCCCAAATAGTCCCGGGCATAAAACGCTCCTTTCAATATAGTGCCTTCTAGTATTGGTAGATACTCTCGAGCATAACTCGCTCCTATAAAATTAGTGTGCCCTATATCATGTATGCATAAAGGTCTTTCAAGTACCCATGAGAAAATGATAGTTTATCATGTATGCACACTTTCAGATCATTCAGGTTATCACTTAGTTGTTAATCCTCTAAATGATATCTTAAAGTTGAACAAGCCAAATAATAGAACTAGTCAATTCATATAGCCAACCCTTAGAGCTATTTTGATCGCACCTAAAAAATTTTTTCATATACCTAATTGGTCAAGGTCTTTGCAGTGTCAGAGTCTTAGTCTTCGCAAGTAGGGATCCTTAAAGCATTTCGGTTAAAGCCTAGAAATCTCTAAAGAATTCTAATTCGCTGAAACCTTTGGCTCTGATACCAATCTGTCACACCCTGCCAATAGGGGGCCTGGGAGTTTCAAAGACAAATTGGTACCAAGTGTAGGCAGCGGAATATTATTGAAAAAAATAAGTTACAATGTTTGCACTAAGTATTTATGACAAGGTGTAACTACACAACTATCTCTTCTCTGACACTGCTACAATCCCGAGGTTGGTTCTACTAATCTTCTTGGCATCTAATCTTCATAATTCATGTTCGGTATACGCGTCTATCCTTAAGCATTCTCATTACAAAGCTAATCCAAATTGCTAATCCCCATAGTACCTGAATACATGCAAAAAAGTGTTAACTAAAAAGTTGGTGAGTTCATGAGTTTAACTCACATACACATAAAACAGTTCATTTATTGAAGCGCGCAAGTTTGCGTGTATGTAAGTCTAAAAAATGGTGCACATCAATCAAGTCCACAATCAAACCTGGAACTAGCATAAGTATCCCCAACTCATACTAGAAGTTAAACCGTCCCAGATTATCACCCTGCTAAAAGCAATAATCAAACACGTAGGTTATATGCCGCAACGATCCGCAGATCTCAGTGTGGTTTACCCAACATAGGGTCACTGTGCGTGGGGGTCTCCCAAATAGTACTACCAATACAAGCCTCCGGCCCATTACCTTGGACTAATGATTGTGTAAAAGTTGGGACAAAATTTGGCAGTAAAACACTTTTTGATAAATATCACACCATAAGTAAAACCAGCATGTATCCAGCCCAAAAAGTTTAAATAAAAAGGGCAGCATGAAACTCACCTCGGTGCGTACGCAATATGTATATGAAAGATAATCAATGAGCTTGCACTATTCTAGAAATCACCAAGTACGCCTAGTACATATATTAATCAACAATAAGTTATCGAAGAACAATGTAAAATTCGTTATTGGTATTGTTTACTAGTTAATTTTAAGTATTGGCCAACGCGTTTGGTTCCCGATAAATAAAGTTTCCTTTTACAGGAATTTTGTACTTAAATAACTTAATAAGATTGATGTTTTGTGTTTATGTATACAATTCAACTTCCGGGACTTTTAGTTACCTTGGTTCATTTGTCGTGTTTCGATAAAGTTTCCATTTTTGGAAAGTTCGAGTTTTCAGTTGGGTTTCGGGTTACCATATGACTAGTGAAGTTATATAATTTATTCATATAAAAGGTTTAATAATTATTGGTTGAAACAACATGTTATGAGATTACCAAAGATAACGATGCCGGTTGTCACCGTATTGTCTGTTTCCAACAATATGTCTCTAGAGAAAAGTGTAAATAAACGAATACTTTGTTAATCGAAAATATCCCATTTTCCAAAAACATATATGTTATATAAATGAGTAATTTGCAGATATTTTAGAACTTTTAGGGCTATACGGTCTTAGTCTCCGCACGTTCGTTTACCGTTCGTTTTAGCAAAAATCAAGTTAAAGACTCGGTTAATATTTATAAATCAAGTAAATACTCATATTAAGGTTTTATTCAGTTATACTTGCTGTTGAAAATCAGAAACTTCATACTTTTGTAATTTTCAAAATGCTTGTTCGGTTTATGTAGGTTCAACCGTAACTCGCGTTTAAACGACCATTCTTGACAAAAGAGGTGTTCTATCTATCAAAAATGTTTTATAGTATTAAGATAAAGTGTATAAATATATTTTCCTGGAAGATGTCTATTTTACACTTTTGAAGCATTTTAATCTTTAAAAGCCGGTCCGTTCGGCTTTAAACGAAACAACACTTTTAAACTTATAAACGGGCCGTTTTTTCTAAATCCACTTATCATTTTGTATTTAAAACCATACTTTCATATTTTCAGTTATTGAGAATTAATTTGTTTCCAAAAATGCCCTTCCGTTATATATTTAACAAAAACTCACATTTGGTTATCAAAATTTTCAAGACCTGTTATAATACATAAAAATAAGTTGTTTTAACCTTTCATGGGTTTTGAAAGATTGTTCATGGCTGCAGTTTCGCTAACGGGCCCGGTTTTCGCCCGTTTGGGTTTTTGTTCGGTTCTAAAAACGAAGAATCATACAAAATGGTTCCGGGTCAGATTATATAACATTAAAATATTATATTTAGGGCTGCAAAAATATATCACATTATTACTTTGGCTGCACGGCATATTTCTTATTGAACGTGTCACCAAAATGCCGGTTCGGTTGATTTCTATCACTCGGTTTATTATTAATTTTTTATGCTGGTCTTTACCAAGTTTAAGGCCTCAGATATGTAAACTTAACTTCTGGAAATTTTGTTAAATATCCAGAAGTTAATAAGGTCGCACGTCGGGTTGGTTTTCAAGTTAATTTTTACAATAACGAGTTACCGAATGACTATAAATTGGCTGCGGTTTTAATGGCTGAACTCTGTGTAACTTTTAGCGGTTCATTGTCAAAGTTTTCTGTTGTAAATTTATACTTTTCCATTTCAAATCTATAAGTTTATACGCAGCTCACTTTATTACCGAATATGCCCCTTTCCCTTTTTATAGTTGCTTAGAACTTGCGAAACATGTCGGGGCTTGTTATAATACATGGTAATAACTTAAAAAAAAGTTTAATAATGATATTTTGATGCCCGGAACCCAAATATGGTTTGGATTCGGTTTGGGCCCGTTAGCACCGTCATGGTATATTTCTAACGAAGCTCATTTGTGGTTAACATGTATGTTGACACCTGCTAATTATTATTTTAAAAAAAATAATAATAACTTGTTTTACTTTTGGGCTGTTATTGCTCGTACATACTGGTTTTGGCCCGTTAGGGACATAATTTGGTTTTAAATGTATGTTTTCACATCAAACAAGTTCGGGTTAGGTTATATGTCTTTATAATATTATACGTGGGCCTGTCAAGATGGTATTATGACAGTAGTTACTTTAAGGTTCATTTATTGATCAAACGGGTCACTTAAGTGTTGCTTCCGGGTGTTTTAAGGCGTGGTTTTTATATTACTATTATAGGTTCATCAAAATACTTTTATACAAACAAAATAGGATGCCTGTAGTACAAGCTTGACACGTTAATACTCCGGACTATGTCTGTTTATAGGTTGTATACATCTCGGGTGGTTTATGGTTCTGTTTAGGTTACAAGTATGTATCCGGTTTTAGTTTTTATCGCGAAAACAAACGTCATAGTTATTTGTTTGGCTGTACTCGATTAACAACTGATTTAGTATGATTGTATTAGGTGTTTAATTTCATTTAATTAGGTAGTTGTTAGGTTACAGGTTTGGGCTGTTTAGACATGGGTTAACGCGGTTATAAAGCTCAGAATCAACACAAAGGCACAGCAAATACAGCTCGCCATACCTCGAATTCTTTATGGTTTCACAAGTTGGATTGAACTCCGGTTCTTAAACTGAATTCGCGGGCATAACAGAGCTTCGGTACTGTGATGTGGTTTATCAGAACGACAAAAGAATAAGGTGAGAATAGATTGAAACAATATGATTACCCGAACTTCTTGTTGTTCTTGGGCTGATCCGTAAGCAGGAAAACAGAATGTTAGGGGGGGGGGATTTTATTCAAGAAACAAAGCAGAGAATTCAAGAGATTGAATGGGAAATCAAAGGTGTACAAGCATTGATTTCTATAGTTGAGTTTACATAGGAAGCTCTGATATGATTCCTTTGCATTCCATGAGATTGGTTAAGTGCTCTGCATGAAGGTGATTGGGGTTGAAGGAAAACAAAATACGCAGGGAACATGAGAAGAGATTGGGCAAAAAGGATTTGAGATCTTGCAAAGATATTAGGAGATTTTATTTATTTATTTATAAAATTTAAACAATCAGGTCACGCATATAAGTATGGGGATCGGCTTAGAGATAGATCATAAGTATATGCATTATAAATAATATATATATAACATGTTATTCGTCTTGTTAATCGGTTGTCGTTTAGTTAGGTTCGGTGACGGGGTAGTTTTATAGATAATGGTTTATGTATTTTGGATACCCAGTATAGTTAAAGAACTGTTGGATAATTATTGAATGGTTCATATAATTTTGAAGTTATCGGGTTCCGGTTCATTTGGGTTAAACATGCCTTGGTTTCGTTTGATTGATTTGGGCCAAGCCCATGTTATAAATTATGGTATTATTATCGAGTTTATCCGTATCTCCATCAGGTTCTATGTAATCATTGGGCCGATCCTGTTTGTTATCTCAATGGTTCGGGCGAAGCCTATTGACGTACAGTTCGCTTCGACTATTCAACCAACATCTCACTCGGTATTTAGCAATAAGTTTTCTCTTCTAAAGTAATTAAAAAAAATTGCCCCATTTTTGAGGTTGTTACAGTCTTCCCAACTTATAGGAATATCGTCCTCGAAATTCAACGTAGGTTATATGGATAAAAGTAGCACGCGTTTTTTTTTTTATATTTTCATATCTATTAACTTAATATATCCAGCCTCCAGACAGTACCAAATCTTAGGATGACAACAATATATAAGTAGCTAGTTAGGAAATTAATATGAGGAATTCACCAAAAGGCCAAATTTTCTTATTGTCGTCAACTACAGGTTAAAGATCCACCCAATGGCTTATGAATAGCCATCCTGGTTTATACGAAAATAAAGGACTTCAATGAGATGTAATGTTGCAGTACCCAAGAACATAACGGTTTATTAACAAAGGTAATAATTTGTCTCTAGAGCACTTTTTGCCCAGAAGGAGGTTCTAAAAAAGTATTATAGGTCAAGTTGAAGACACCTTGTGTATTATATTCCTCAAGATCTGATTAGAATGATGTGGCGAAAACGCAGGTAGACAAGCTTCAACCGGTATGTAGACTCTCATATCAGGTTTCATTACAAGATTTTCTCCTAGGGCCTAGGAGTAATTGGATAGATTCAATGAGTGATTTAGGCTGTCACAAGAATTGTTCAATAGACTAGAGTTTTGAGTTTACGGATATAGGAAATGTTATATTCGGGCGCCTTAATAGAAGATATATCATCTTACATTCCGAGGATTTGGTCCAAACAATGAATGGATTCTACCAAGAGTAAGGTAATTTATGAAATTGGCAGAAATCAGTATTCTTCCCAAAAACTTAAACGGTTGTATTACAGAATGCCATGTCAAACCGCTACATATCGTTAGGTTCTTGATTCTCCTCCAAGTAGTAAAAATAGAATAAAACTAAGAGTTTTCAATATGGTATAGCATATTTATGTGAAGCGAAGAGAATTTCAAGGATGTTCTCAATGATTGTCAGGATGGACTCAATGGTTCGGGCGAAGCCTATTGACGTACAGTTCGCTTCGACTATTCAACCGACATCTCACTCGGTATTTAACAATAAGTTTTCTCTTCTAAATTAATTAAAAAAAATTTGCCCCATTTTTGAGGTTGTTACAATAAATTATGTTAATTAACCTAATTAAACTCAATTGCAAAATACAGCCATTTATTAAATAAGATTAACGTGGGTTTTTATTAAACTAGTATTAAACTAAGAAAGTAAATAAACAAGTTAACTAGAAAACAAGCAATCAAACACAAGATCGAAACCAATAAGAGAAGAAATCTACCTAGGTAAGAATCCCATGCATCAACAATCATCAAGCAATGGACAACTAACATGATATGGAAACTGATTTCTAAACAAATTCATCTAACAAACCGTAGAGGAACCTCTATCTCATCAAGTAAAATCCTAAAGAATAACTATTAGATTATTAAGCAATCAATTGGATTGATTTCCTCACAGTCATCAATTAGGGTTACTTAAAAGTATCTAAAGCAAGCAATCTCATGAAACACTAAACCCTAGATAACTTGATAAACTAACTATAACATCATGAACAAGGATCAACACAATAACCAAGCAAGAATATTGTCACGAAAAACCTAACTTAGTATGCGATTGGCCAAGACACATGAACAACTCCTCACCTTAGAGCTATTGGAATCAACAGAACATTATAACCCAAATCAACTATCAACAAGCTTCTATGATCAAATAGGCCTATTAAATCAAAATAAACAAAACACCAAGTAATGATTAAACATAAACCCTAAATCTAAAGAACAAAATCAAGAGATAAAGGATATATGTGAAGCAATAGTTAACAATCAATCAAGATATTAAACATTCATATGCATCATGAAAGCAATAACAAGTCTTTGCAACTAATATAACGAAACCATAATGAAAACAATCGTCCAAAGCAAGGATCAAATCAATACATGTTCATCAAACCTAGGTAGACATGAAGTCTAACCTAGAATCATTATTGAAAACAAATCCAAACAAAGAAAACAAAAGAGAATCATGATAAATAACAAGAACGAAGTAAGTAGAGCGATAAAACCCTTAAAACTTCTTCCTTAATTGATTGAATGAAAGCTTCTTGATCTCTAATGTAATCAACCTCCAAATAACCTTCAATCTCTTGGCTTCTCTCTGTAAAAACGGTTGGAACAAGTGTTATTTTCGGCTAGGTTTATAACATTATGCTTATATAGTGCATAATGGGCTTGTTTGCAAAAATTGGCTAGATAGAAACTGGAGGCGCCGCGCCACCAGGCTAGCCCTTCCTGGTCGCGCGGCGTGGTGTGCTTGGGAGGGGGCCATGATTTTTTTTCTTTTTAGTTTATGATACTTGTAAAATCTTGTGCAATTCTTTCCTTGAACTCCAAGCAGTGATAGGAAACTTCTAGAACTTGTTCACCTTACTTCTCAAGCCATAAATCTATGAAGAAACAAATCAAAACAGTAAGTGAACTAAACATGTAAACATTGATGAGCAAGAACAAACTTAAACCTCACATGAAATGATAGAAAGAATTAGGGTTTAACATGCAAGACACCAAAAGATTTAAAACATGATAAATATATAATAAACTTGACTCAAAACCTAAATTAATAAAAAAATGAACAAAACATGAACTAAACCGAACTCAAAACCTTATATATACATAATTTTACAAGGGATTCGAGATGTATAAATAGATGTATATCAAATATCCCTACACTTACTCCTTTTTCGTACCTGAAAAAGTCTGATGCAGTTGGATCAATATCGGAAAATACAGTCTTAAAAACATCTAGGTTAATTTAAAGCTTAGATAAACGCAAAAACTGCGATCACCGATATTGTTGTGCAATTAAACCTATGCCTTAATTTTTACCGAGACAAATAAGATCCGAAAATAATATTACTCAGTGGTTTACACAACTAAGACCCGCTTATTTTCAGCTTTTACCGGATCAGACCACCCCAACTTGATTTCAACCTCAAAATTAGCATATTTAAAACTTTTGTTGCTCTCTTTTTTTCTATTTAATAGTTAAGACGATCAAGGATATTGTTTATCCACCTAAGCTTAAGCATCAAAGTCTACCAAGCAGCCATTAGATACGATTAAGGTTCAATTAATTAATAGCTAGTGTTCCCCACAACATGACATACCCCCGTTATCAAGCAATACCCCGAACCCATCACCATAGGTGAGCATGAAAAATTTCATCTGTAGGGCTTACATGTAGGGTGTCCCTTGTGGTCCGTTTCTTAATGGTAATGAGACGCGAGCAAGGGGACCCCACATGGCTAACAGCGTAAATGATCAAGTCAGTAGTGTATTTGCACTTTTGTACGTAGTGATCATGGTTTATTGACTTATAAGAGTTTGCTCTTTTTTGCTTTATTTAGATGTCCACAACCCCACTTAGGAACTGTGAATACCCAGATGAATAGATTGGATACAGACCCATGGTCTCCAGACCCGAAGCATCCCATCAATACAAGATTTAAGGTTATAAAACCATACGCCAATAAAGTGTATAACACTAAAATTAGCAGTTTAAGAATTATATAACAGGCTACACTGCATACTCTAACGTTAAACCTACCCAAGCATCATATGATAACACATTCAGATTTTTAAAAATTTTATAATATTTTCCACTTTTCATACCAATAATTGAGGCTTGAGTATGGCCCGACCTTTCATTATTTATCTTCCACGGACAAAACGCTTTACCCACAAAAGATTTCCGTTTTAACCATTTTATCAAATTGCCCTTTCATTTACAAGGCTGAGCCTACCGACATATCCCAAGTTACGTGCGTTTTCTTTTATTTATCTCATATTATTTGTAGTTTGTAAAACCAATTTCCGAAAAATATCATCATTTCCCATTTTCACTCAAAAAAAAAAACACTAATTCAAGGGACATTTTTAAAACATTTTTCAATTTTTTATTTTTTATAATTTTTTTAATAATTTTTTTATATAATTTTTTTATTTTAAAAGAAAAATTTAAACTATGACTCAAATATCCTATCCGCACACTTAAATTTTGCATTGTCCTCAATGCAAGGATAAGGAAGACTTAAAATAAAATAAAATTAAAGTTAGACTACAAAAAACTAAAAACAAAATCAAAATAAAAAAAAAGTTAATAAGCTAGATAATGAAAAACACTTAGCTGGTAATATGCTCATGAAACATGATGCTAGAGTGTTCTTCCATGAATGCCCTCCAACTACGAACGTGCTCCACAATTTTTAACTCCTTCTCTCACACACGAACAAAAGCGGCCAAACAAAACAAACATATCTAAAAATGTATCTTATCAAACTGATAGATATTATGCAGTTAAAGTATTTTACCAAAAAAAATAAAAAATATAATAATCAGGAGCAAATAAATAAGCATGAAGTATACGGATCCACCACAACTCCATCCCCACACTTGTCTTTTTCATTAGATTCTTCCTTGGGGATCGTTTCTCTAGCTCAGTCAATCTTCAAACTAGAAAAACTTAAAAACACAAAACGAAGAAAAACTACAAAAAACTATGTTAGTGACTCGATGACTTATACAAAACTCGAACAACTTGTACCTTAAAACATGACTCAAAATATCAAACTAAACACAAGGAATCACACATGAATGATAAAACAAAGGGTAGCAAGGAATAATAAATAAATAATAGAAAAAAATTTGGTATGTGCACCCATGGCCGCGCTGCGCGACCAGGGATGGGCTCCTGGCTGTGCTGCGCGGCGCCTCTTTTGCCTCATACCTACGCGTCGCCGGGGGGGGGGGGGGGGGTTAAGTTACCTGTCACGCGGCGCGACGGGGGGTGTTTAATAGGAAGTTTTGACGAATTTTTGCCCCTATTTTCCTTCGAAAAATTTCAAGAAAATTACCAAGTCTTTGTTATGCCCATTTTATGTCATTTTTACGTGTGAAACTTACCTTGCATCTCTTAAATTCTCGTCAAAACCTCTCGTCATGATGATGATGATTCCTTGGAACGACTCAACAACGCAACCAAACTACAAAGACTAATGTTAGTGGCTCAAAGAAAATATAAAATAAAATAAAGGAAAATCTAACAAAATCTACACTTGAGTTTTCACTCAAGAACACATGTTATGCGAATCATGTGGCGAACCGAGTGGAGCTTCCTCCACCTCGGTAAAACTCCAATGCCCTCACGGATACCAAATCACGATCCGACCGTTCATCAATCTTGGTCTTATTCTTTCTAACTCCACGAACCTTCTAAAACTTGCGCTTTCCACCACCTCTTTCTCTAACACACTTCACCATTACTCGAGAACTAGAAACCACTCGCTCATTTTTCACACTAATACTCACCGAATGGGAATCGTCAGGACGTGAATCCATGCCCGAGATAAATGATTCTATCAAGTAAGCTGGATGACATGGATCATGGATTTAACCTTCTTGACCACTCGCTTGTCTCATGGATTTAGCTATATAAGTAGCACTATCATCGCCGGCTCTAAGAGTGATCTTGCCTTCAAAAACGTCAATGATTACCCTAGCAGTATGCAAAAACGGACGGCCCAAAATGATAGGAACTCTCTCGTCAGCCTCCATATCCAAAACAACAAAATCTGCGGGGAAAACCAAATTATCAACCTTAACGAGAAAATTCTCCACAACACCCCTCGGATACTTAACGGAACGATCAGCTAAAGACAACGTCATACAAGTCGGGGTGAGCTCTCCTAGGCTTAACTTTTCATATAAAGAATACGACATGAGGTTTATGCTAGCTCCTAAATCGGCCAATGCTTGACACGTCGTGTCACTTCCGAAAAGCGATGGAATGATAAAAACGCCCGGGGTCGGGTAATTTCTCCGGTACTTTATTAAGAACCACCGCATAACATTCTCCATTTAGTGAAACAGTCAAAAGCTCCTCCAACTTATCCTTTCTTTTAAGAAGATCTTTCAAAAACTTGGCATATTTATGCATATGCCGGAGGACTTCAATGAATGGAATATTGATATTCAATTGGCTAAATATATTGAGAAAATTTAACATCCCCAAAATTTCAATCCAAATTTGACAACTTAGGAAAGTTGAGTGATCAAAAATAATATCAAAACAAGTCATGAGAAAATATTAGTTTAAAACATTTCCTAAGATAAGTTCTTCCATATTAAGAAAATGGGAAAGGAAACTCCATCCAACATGGAAGGATGTAAGAAAGTGGAAGCACTTTACTTCGGTATAAATAAAGTATATAAATCCCATCTCACATGGAAAGTGGTAAAGAAATGGAAGCTCTTTATAAGGAAGAGATTTTCCATAGTAATATTCTTTTATGAATATCATGCACCAAGTAGTCCTAGCAGAGGGTGCGTAGCACCCGACGTGCACGCGCACACGCTCGGGCTCGGGCAAGAATGAGGACGAGGACGAGGATGAGGCCGATGATGATGGCGACGACGACGACTGAAAATGAAAATTTATATACAGGGACCCATCGCGATACGCGATGAGTCCAAGGAGACGGCCATCGCGTAGCGCGATGGGCCGTGATGACACGTGTCATACTCTGGTGACACGTGGTAGCAGGGTAGGACATGTGGCAGATGTGTCTGGCCATGTGGCGACACGTGGCAGACATGTCAGGCAACGTGGCAATACGTGGCGTAACCTCAGAAAAGGGGGCATCGCGTATCGCGATGGGACCAGATTTTGGCTATAAAAGGGGAGCCTTATGGCTCATTCCCTCACACCCACATCCACTCTCTCTCTAAAATTTCACTCTCTCTACCTCGGTTTGCGTGCCGAACACCGTTTTGCATGCCACCGACACGACAAATATCCTCAAAGTGCGTGCCACCCAAAAATAACCCGACATTCCACCCCGAATTACGTGCACGACCCGGCGACACGTGAGCATCGCCTCGATTTACGTGCCAAGGAAGGTTGATCATGAACGCCTCAATGAACGTGCATATAGAGTAGAAGTGTTACCCGTATAAACTTAGGAATATCTAACTCCGAATACCCGTGCAAGGTAGAGGTTCTGCCTAAGTTATTATTCTATTATTATAAATGGCTTAGACCATAGTCGGGGCTATAGCCCGAACCTTGACTACGATTAAGAATAATATAACTTTTCTTAAGCAAAGGTTATAGTTAAAATAATATTTCTTTAATATTAAAAAATATAATATCCAAAGAGTATAGTTAAATAATGTTTCTTCTCGAAGAAGAAACTCAGTATAGAGATTTCTTCCTGAAGAAGAAACGTAACATATAATTGATAAAATAATGAAAAGGACTAAAGGTCCAAATGTTTTATATAAACAAATGATTTTATCAAGGTTGAAGTTATACCAAAATAGACTAAAGGTCTAAAGGTAGATCGACAATCTAGTTTTTTATACAAAGGTTATTCTCGTACTATAGGTCCGAGGTAACAAAACAAGAAGAAGAAAACAGAAAACAGGAATCATTATCAGAAACTGATTATAAACAGAAAAGGTGAATATGCCCTAAACCTTTTATATTTAGTCAGAATGTTTGCATAGGATTTACGGATCCTTAAAACTTTGTGTACAATAATAAGAAACGGACACTCTGATTAAAAGTATACATGTGTCTGGATCCAAACATACATGGTGACTCGGCATTTCCCCGAGGCCATGCATATCATCGACATGCCTCTGAAGGTCTACGGGACTGTTCGGAGAAATGATATTATGTATATAAATAATTGTACAAGGTACTTAGGGTAATTTGATCCCAATGTAGTTGGGTGCCTAATGAGTAGTTACAAAGGTATTATTGTTGGTTTCACAAAGGTATTGAAAAGATATTATTAGAGTCAGCATTATTCACCAGCTTTGTGCTGACGTATTTTCCCACCCTTGTTACAGGGAAACAAGAAAGGTTAGAACAGACAAGCAAGAAGGAAT